>NW_005871050.1:30844244-30894042 GCF_000147115.1 Myotis lucifugus | reverse complement strand
AGGGTTATTCTTATCAATTTATCCATGCTGTGTCCAAGGCCAAGCCTAAATTAATATTATTCTTTTTCATTAGTAAGTTCTGTAAAGTCAATGTTTTCTTTAAGGAAAACTTTACCTGTTACTAATTTATATCATTAACTTTTCACATTGTTTTCCAGGTTTTGGTCAAGCTATATCTTTCATTTAGATTTTAAGCTACAAATTATGTGTAATTCTATGGAAATACCCTAGACCCGTGGTCGGCAAACTGTGGCTCGCGAGCCACATGTGACTCTTTGGCTCCTTGAGTGTGGCTCTTCCTAAGCCTTAGGAGTACCCTAATTAAGTTAATAACAATGTACCTACCTATATAGTTTAAGTTTAAAAAATTTGGCTCTCAAAAGAAATTTCAATCATTGTACTGTTGATATTTGGCTCTGTTGACTAATGACTTTGCCGACCACTGCGACAGACAAAATTGGGTATTTGAAAGTCATAGATGATCATTACTTAAAAAGCTTTGAGGTTTGAAAGCCCTTGAAGGAAGTTTATTTTTATAGGTCACATAAGGGATGTCAAGTAGAAACAAACAGTGGTATAATAGTGTGTGTGTGTGTGTGTGTGTGTGTGTGTGAGAGAGAGAGAGAGAGAGAGAGAGAGAGAGACTTTTCCCATTTAATTTTGCAACTCAAGATAAATTTGGTTACAAAATTTTTAATGTGTAGAATCTAAGCCAGGCTACTATGCTCAGATAAAGGAAGCTGCAGATCTCATCATTTTGTATGCCCTATTTCAGGATATTTGATTTTAAACAGGACCTCAAAATAACATTATATAAGGTTTTGTAGCTTAAGATAGGCTGTCATAGAGACTAAAAATTTAGTAGTTTCCTCCCAAAAGTAGTTGGCTCAAAGTAGAACATCAGTACCCTATTATTTTCCTTGCATAAAATTAACACATCACAACCAATGGTTATTTTCAATTATGTGGCATCAAATGAGTCTTAAAAGAGATTAGAACAAGATATGTGGTTGTTTTGGAGAATTTCTGCAATTGACAGTTTGACACAGCATGGTTTCAGATTATGTCAAATTCTACAAAAGCATGTTTAGCCTGCCTGGGAGGAGGGATTCTTTTCAATTCCATCTTGTTGGAAATGTGTGCCACAAAATAATAATAATGCCTTTAATATGCAAATTATTATAACTGCATTTATTACCCTGTCAAATGCAAGCTCAAATACCAGTTCTTTGTTTTACAACCTAGAACATCACACAAAATGAGAGAAATGGCTGCTTTCATCATTGAGTTCATAAGAAGAAGTACAAATATTCTTATCCCTGAAGTTGCTTTACTTTACCCTCTCCAATGTGTTCTTTACCTCCAACCTTGAAAAAATAAAAGTTTAACTGATCACTGAAGCATTTTGACATTCAGATTTTCTCCTTAGTTTTCATCTGTTTCCCAACAGTTCTATGTGTGCACAACACTTTTGCTAAGACAAATCGTACCTTTGAAGGAGACTTTGAAATAAAGTATCCATATAGCTACTTTTATTCTTATCTACTGTTTGATCTTATTGCACTTTTTAAAAATTTCCCAAGTGTCTCATTTGTTTCTCATCACTTAAACAGAAATAATGTTTTGTCCTGGTTCATTTTTCACCTGGGCTCATTTCATCTTCCACTCCTTGCTCCAGAGGCCTTTCCATGGATGCTGTGTTTTTCCCATCATTAGGCACATGCAGAGAGAAGGGTGGGAAGGAGCAGGGGAGGGGGAAATAGTCCCTCTGTATCTTCAGTGAGGATTATTTAAATCTGTGACTTTCAGAAGACATTTCCAGTATGTGACACTTGTCTGTTTTTTCACATAGAGATTCTTTTATTTGGAATATTAAATAGTTTTTCCCTTAGTATACCGCCTAGACTCAAAAGAATGCAGTCAGAATCTCCTCTAGATAGATGGATATGAAGGGTGTGTGAGGGTATTGTCTCTCCTCTGTTTTTGTACTTCTCCTATTTGTTCCTGCCAAGCTTTCTTGTGCCCATGGCTTCTTTTCCTAACCTCTTAAGTGGAAGCAACCACTTACTGACAATATTGCCTCATCATTAGAAACACTACTTCTTTTTTAAATGTATTTTTTTTTACATTTTTGAATTTAGTGGAGTAAAATTTGTTAATAAAAGCCGTGGTGTGTTTACACAATGGGATACTACTCTGCTGTAAAAAAGAAGGATCTCTTACACTTTGAAACATAATGGATGGACCTGTAGAGTATTATGCTAAGTGAAATAAACCAGTCAGAGAAAGATAAGTATCACAGGATCTCACTCATATGTGGAATATAATTAACTAACAAACCAAATAGAAATAGACTCATAGATACAGAGAGCAGCTGTTAGAGGAGAGGTGTTTGGGTGGGCTGGGTAGCAAAAGTATTTCTTTAGGTTATTTTTCAGTTTTCTATGTTCTTCCTTCCATCTATGGCAGGTAAAAACACATTTATCACCAATACTGGGAGTTTCTGGGCTAAGGCATTTTGTTCTTTCTTTTCATTCCTTTGAATGATGAACCACTCAATTCTTAATATGTAAACTTAGGAGGACTGCACATTAGCCATGTCAGTTATTAACACATTGCACACCAGTAGTTCTATTGCTAGCTTTACTCAGTGGCCAGATAAGCTTCTATTGAACGAGTACAAAAAACGTTTTACAAAGTATCATACTTTAAAAATATATTAGCTTGTAAGAACATGTAATAAATAACTTCAAAGTGCAATGGGTATTTAATTTTAAGGTGTGCCTTTAACATTTATGTAAAACACTGTGCAATATGAAAACATGAGAATGCTTGTGATCCACCTGCAATGTGTTAACTCCTCTATACTAATCAGGTTGTTAGAGGTTAGCGTTAGCCTCACTATCAATCAGCCTCTAAAGCAATGGTTCTCAACCTTCCTAATGCCGCGACCCTTTAATACAGTTCCTCATGTTGTGGTGACCCCAACCATAAAATTATTTTCGTTGCTACTTCATAACTGTAATTTTCTACTGTTATGAATCGTAATGTAAATATCTGATATGCAGGATGTATTTTCATTGTTACAAATTGAACATAATTAAAGCATAGTGATTAATCACAAAAACAATATGTAATTATATATGTGTTTTCCGATGGTCTTAGGCGACCCCTGTGAAAGGGTCGTTCAACATCCAAAGGGGTCGCGACCCACAGGTTGAGAACTGCTGCTCTAAAGGATTAGGCCTAAGATAGATAAATTTGGGTGTCAAGGGGGAAGGAAAGGGCCTGTGTGGGGGGTCCTCCCAAGAAATGTCTAATCTGTCTCCTCATGCCACTAATTTTATGCAAGTTCTTTACTCAGTAGTTTCCCCAGTGTTGGTCCCTCAAATCCCTCATCTGCTCTGCAGCCAGAGTGATCTTTTAAAAACTCATATATCCTACTTAAACTTTCAGTAGCTCCCTACTGCTTACAGGATAAAAAATGTTGGCTCCTTAGCCTAGTTAAGATTCTTCAGGACTTGGCCCTAGCGCCTCATTTTCTCTCTCTATTATACACCATCTCCTCACGTTGCTTTCTAATCATGCAGAATTGTTTCTACTTGCCCCATGTACCCCATGTGGTTTGATGCCTCCCTGTCCTTGTTCATAATACTTTCTGCACCAAATACATTCTCTAACTACCCACCACCAGCACCTACCACTGAGCCTGGTACATAGTAGATGCTAAAATTGTATTGGTTGAATAATTTAATTAATGAATGTTTTACATATATCTCTCTCAAGACTTTGTTCAGGGATTCCTTCACTGACTATAACTAAATACCCTCCAAACCAGTCCAAGCTAGGCAGGAACTTTTTTCCTTGCTCCTAAAGCACCCTACACTTCCCTTATCATAGCACTTACCATGGAATAAGGCTGTAAGCTTCTCTAAAGGCAAGGGCCATGTTTTATTCTGCTCTGTGTCTCCAATACTTGATAACGGGCCTGGCTAAGAATGGGTGTTCAATAAATGTTTCTTGAACCCAGTTCTTGTTTTGAAGAATAAAAAGCACCAAATCCCTGGTCAAGTGAAACCTAATTTTGTTCTAACACCAAACCAACCTCCTGAAGCCAGAAAGATCTTGTAAGTCAATTTAATAGTGGTCACTAGTTTGGATATTATACTGAGATAGTACATATAAAGTTGCTTCCTGAACGCTAAACTATTTCACTGATGAGTTGCATTATTATTTATTTTGTACCTGTCAAATGAGAGAAACTACTCAGACCACTTGAACTTAAATCCAGGGCCATGCATTTTCCTACTTCAGCCTTCTCCTATAGTATACCCTTTGGTTCCTA
This sequence comes from Myotis lucifugus, assembly GCF_000147115.1. Classification (NCBI taxonomy): domain Eukaryota; kingdom Metazoa; phylum Chordata; class Mammalia; order Chiroptera; family Vespertilionidae; genus Myotis; species Myotis lucifugus. The sequence goes on along the minus strand of NW_005871050.1, from coordinate 30,889,697 downwards.
AAAACCCTAGATTTCTCCAACAATAGTTCAGTACACAGAATAAGACAAGTTGGTGAGGAACTTTCAGAGTAGAGATTACTTACAAAAAAGAATAGAATTAGTTGGGGTTAACTTTTCTTGGATTCAAAACCACCTAGCTATTGAGATGGCCCTGCAGACTCTGATTTCAAAGTAATACTAAACAGATTCAATAGGTACTCACAGTATGTCCATTTCCTTTTAGTCTGCTCCCAGTCTTTGAGAGGTATAGAAAGCCCTCCTCTTGGTCCCTGTGGAAGTCTAGTCATTCATTTTGGGGTCCTAGGTTTACCACAGTGATCCAGCCTACGTTGATGTCATAGTCATCTTCTTTGATACTAAGATTATAATACATTTCACTCCTAAGAAATGCATTCTGGGCTGTTTGTGATATTAATCCTATTCCACTCCTTCCTACAAACTAGATAGATACTATTCTCCCTTTAATCTAGGCTGATCCAAGGGAGTTCTGTTTCCTCTCATATTGATCTTATGCCACATAATATGCACTTTAGGACTTCACAAGGCCTCTCCATCTTGTTCTTATTTAAAGTATGAAAAAATATGAGGAAGTACCCTATAGCCCTGGTCTATGAGAGGGTGGGAAAAGATTCTTAGCCCCACCCATTCTTTCTTTTTCTGAGCAGCCTAGAGTTTTCCAAAATCTCTTGTCTAGCTAATATAAATCTTACATTGGTGTTTTGTAATTCTGAAGGTAACGTTCCTGTTTTCTAATTCACTTATATGTTTTAATATAACAGCTTTATTGAGGTATAATTCACATACTCTATAGGTCAGCCATTTAAACTGTAAAATTTAATGTTTTTTTTAGCATTGTCTTTTAAAAAAATCTTTATTGTTGAAAGTATTAGGTATGTCCTCTTTGTTTTCCCATTGACCCCATCTAGCCCACCCTTGCCCCCTGCACCAAGCCTTTACCACCCTATTGTCTGTGTCCATAGGTTATGCATATATGCATACAAGTTCTTTGGTTGATCTCTTCCCACCCACCCCCACCTTCTCTCTGAGATTAGACAGTCTGTTCCATGCTTCTATGTCACTAGATCTATTTTGTTCATCAGTTTATTTTGTTCATTAGATTCCACATATGAGTGAGATCATATGATACTTATCTTTCTCAGACTGGCTTATTTTGATTAGAATAATACTCTCCAGGTCCTTCCATGCTGTCTCAAAGGGTAAGAGATCCTTGTGTTTTACTGCTGCATAGTATTCCACAGTGTAGATGTACCACAGCTTATTTTATCCACTTATCTACTGATGGGCACTTGGGCTGTTTTCAGATCTTAGCTATTGTAAATAGCACTGCTGTGAACTTAGGGATGCATATGTCCTTTCTGACTGATGTTTCCGATTTGTAGGATATATTCCCAGAAGTGGGATCACTGGGTCCAATGGCAGTTCCATATTTAATTTTTTGAGGAAACTCCTTAGTATATTCCATAATGGCTGCACCAGTCTGCATTCTCACCAGCAGTGTACTAGGGTTCCCTTTCCTCTATGCCAGTGGTTCTCAACTTTCCTAATGCCGCGATCCTTTAATACAGTTCCTCATGTGTGGTGACCTCCAACCATAAAATTATTTTCGTTGCTACTTCATAACTGTAATTTTGCTACTATTATGAATCATAATGTAAATATCTGATATGCTATATGTGTTTTCCTATGGTTGCGACCCACAGGTTGAGAACCACTGCTCTATGCCCTCGCCAGCACTTGTTAATTCTACCAATCCATGTACACGGTATATTCCTCCACTTGTTTGTATCCTCTTCTATTTCTTTTTTCAATGTTCTATAGATTTCTGAGTATAAGTCTTTACCTCCTTGGTTAACTTTATTTCTAAGTATCTTAATATTTTTGCAATGGTAAATGAGATTATTGTTTTAGTTTCTCTTTCTGAGAGTTCGTTATTGGTGTATAAGAATGTCATCGATTTCTGGGTGTTAATTTTATGTCTTGCTACATTGCCAAAATCCTTTATTTAAGTCTCTTAGCTTTTTGGTGGAATCCCTAGGGTTTTCTATGTACAATATCATGTCATCTGTGAATAATGATAGTTTTAAAATCTTCTTTCCTATTTGGATGCCTTTTATGTTTTCTTCTTGTCTGATTGTTGTTGCTAGGACCTCTAGTATTATGTTAAATAAAAGTGGTGAAAGTTGAAAACCCTGTCTTGTTCCAGTTTTTAGGAGAAATGGTCTTTACTATATTCACAGAGTTGTGCAACCATTACCACATTTAATTGTAGAACATTTTCATCACCCCCACCATAAATATTCAGACTTCTTAACAGTTCTCCCCCTCCCAAACCGCTCCTGGCATCCACTAATCTAGTTTGTGTCCCTCTGCCCATTCTGGACATTTCATATAAATTGAATCATATATGTGGACTTTTGTGCCTTCTTTTATTTAGCATATTTTCAAAGGTCATCTATGGTATAGCTTGTATCAGAAATTCATTCTTTTTATGGTTGACTAGAGGCCCAGTGCAGGGATTCGTGCACAGGTGGGGTTCCATGGCCTGGCCTGCAGACATCCCCTGAGGGGTCCCAGATAGCAAGAGGGCACAGGCAAAGCCAATGGACCCCACTGGTGCATGATTGGGGTCAGGGAGGGACCACAGGAGGGCTCCAGGGCATGTCTTGCCTGTCTTGCTCAGTCCTGATCAACTAAACCCCAGCAGCAAGCTAACCTACTGGTTGGAGTGTCTGTCCCCTAGTGGTCAGTGCACGTCATAGCAACTGGTTGAACGGTCGAACGAATGGTTAGACAGCATATTAGGCTTTTATTATATAAGATAATATTCCATTGTGTGGATATATTATATTTTATTTATCCATTTATCAGTTGATGGACATTTGGTTGTTTCTACTTTTTGGCTATTATGAACAATGCTGCTATGAACATAATGAAAGCTCTTAAGTGAAAAATCTTCAAAAACTTTAGAAAGTAGCAGGAATAGGGGAGAAAGAGCAGTGAACTGGTTGAAGTCCTACCTTTGTTACATACTATTGGCTAACTATTCTGTGTCATAACTTCCTCCTCTGTAAAATGGGGGCATATAATAAAAATATCTACCTCAAGACATGAATATGAAAGCACTGTGCAAATGGTAAATGACAATAAACATATGCATTTTAAGTAACTATTTAAAAATCAATTTAAATTTATACTTTATAGAGTATATGCTTATCTAACTACTATGCTGTACACATGAAACTAATAAAAAATAATATTGAATGTAAACTGTAATTGAAAAATTAAAAATAAATAAATGAAAAATATAAATCAATTTAAATTAATAATTATAAGAACACACTGTTCTTCATAGAAAGATGGTCCTGTAACTGTACAATCAATGGGTACCTACTGCCTGTCACTACTTGAGCCAATTAAGCAGAGACAGGTTTGAATCATATATGAGCATTTATTCCAATACTGCCTGCAGCATGGGAGAGCAGCAGGTTATCCACAAAAATCTGCTCTGCCCCCCCTCCCCCACCACCATAAGCCGGCTGCTTATATTGGATATAAGAACAAAGATTACATGCGAAAGTAGGCAAAAGTTATGCCAAATGGGCATTTTACAGGTCTGGAGATTTGCAAAGGCCTGAGGGTATGCAAAGGCTGGGTGTCTTCAAAGGGCTGGTGGCTCTGGTTTCTGGCTCTGGTTACTGTAACAAGGTTGTTAATCTTTCCTAATGGGGAAGATGGGCTGCATTTCTAGGTGAGCTCCCAGGTCCCTATTAGAATGTGCCTTCTTTAACCAAAATAAAACAATAAAAATTAACAGAGCATAATTAATATTTCTTACAATTGTAGCTGTTCCCCAATATTCTATTTCTGCCCCATCAATTCTATGATATCTGGATGAGATGAAGGTCAGTTAACAAATGTTCCTTTCAAAATCTAGACTTTTTTACTATTTCCCTTTACTTCTTCATATATATATATATCCCTTTACTTCTTCATCTATATATATATAAAAGGCTAATATGCAAAGTGTCCCCACAGGAGTTCAACTGGGAGACAGGGAGTTTGATCACTCACTATGATGTGCACTGACCAACAGGGGGCAGTGCGGAACGAAGGAAGGCCCCAGCCAGCAGCCCGTAGCAAGGGAAGGAAGGCCCCAGCTGGCAGCCGGAAGTCCCCAATCGGCCCTGATTGCTGGCCAGGCCTAGGGACCCTACCCATGCATGAATTTTGTGCACTGGGCCTCTAGTAGTAAAATATATAAAATGAAGAAACTCTGCTATCAGATTAGCTTGACATCACTTTAATATCATCAGTCATGCAGGGAAGTCACATCAAAACACAATTAAACCAAATGCTAATTAAATAACTGAGCACTAAAACATTCAAATAGTATTATCAAACAACACATTGCACCTTCACTACTTGATTGTAGTCACTCTCTTTGTAATTGGGTCAGAGTTCGACAATTAACATTTGTCTGTATGTGTGGCAAAGTGATAGACTAGCCTCTACTTCCATGGTACTGAGGTACAAGCCCGGTCCCAGCTGGATCTGTTTCCACCAGACCCATTGAGGGTTAAAAATCCGTCTGTTAGATATTTCCCTGGAGTTGCAAACTAGTTGTTTAAAGGGCCCCCAGGTGTCTTTCTTTCTCTACACAATGCATTCTTGATGTTTCTTTACTTCCTGATCTTGTTAGACATCTTCATTCCTTTGAGTAAATGTACAGCTACCTCAGTAAAAGGGAGATCTGCTGTCTGTCTCAGACAGGACTGGGCTGACAGTTCTCAGGCTGCTTCAGCTTTAAGAAAAAGAACTAAGTGGTTTGTTTTTCATGGAGGTTAATAAGTGCTTCTCTTGTTGGTTCACATATAACTGTTCAGGCTTTGCCACTTAATCTGTCATGGATCTTAATAAATTACCCTTTTGGTTATGCACTCAGAAACAATAGTTGTATTACTGATATAGAAACCAAATAACAAAGTAAATCACCATAGGTGACAAAAAAGCTTAAACCATTTGCTCCACTATTTCCTTGACCTATCTTGGAAAGTGAAGAAATTACCAAAGAATCAAGTGATAGGAATGTCCTACCATTGTCAATAAACAGAAACAAATCCCAGTATTTTTAGGAGAAAAATATATTGCAACAACTGTATATTTCTAAAGAGGTTGTTTTGATTATAAGTCACTATTTCATAGTTTGCTTTAGATTTCAAATTGCTAGCAAATCTTTCTAAATTATGTCTACTTTCCTGTCTTAATAAAAACTCAATCAAATTGAAATTAACCTTTCTTTAATGATTTAAATCTTAAAGTATCCTTGAGCAACTGTATTGTGCAACTGTGCTTCCCAGTGTCTCTGGACTATCCACAAATAATGTCCATAGTCGTAGACAGAGATTAAACTGGATTGTACTGAACTCTTCATTACTTCCCTGAAAGTATTCTTAATGAAATTACTGCTATGGTTTTTGTCTCCATGTGAACTGCCACTTCCCTTTCTCTCCATGTGACTTGGCACTTCCCTTTTTAAGTAGAGTATTCAAATCATGAGTCAAGAGTTCTCTTAATTGTACTAATTGTGATTGTGATCAGACTGATCAATATTTGTTGTTGTTGTTAATCCTCACCCAAGGATATTTTTCCATTGGTTTTTAGGGAGAGTGGAAGAGAGAGGGAAAGACAGAGAAAAACATCAGTGTGAGAGAAACACATTGATTGGTTGCCTCCTGCACACACCCTGACCAGGGCCTGGGCTGGGGAGGGTCCTGCAACCAAGGTACTTGCCCTTGACTGGAATTAAACTTGGGACCCTTCGGTCCACAGCCTGAAATTCTATCCACTGAGCCAAACCAGCTAGAGCAAAATGTATACACACTTTAATAGCTGATGGCTCAATTGATGTTTTTTTATTTTTTGTTAATCTTCACGCGATGATATTTTTCATTGATATTTTTTTTTAGAGAGAGTGGAATAGAGGGGAGAGACAGAAATAGAAACATCAATGTGAGAGAGACACATTGATTGGTTGCTTCCGCACACACCAGGGCTAGGGATCGAGCCTGCAATCAAGGTATGTGCCCTTGACTGGAATCAAAGCCAGGACCCTTTAGTCTGTAGGCCAACACTCTATCCACTGAGCCAAACTGGCTAGGGCTCAAAATTTTATTCTACTGGTAAAAATAGGGGGAGCAAGGAGAAGGAGAGAGAGAGGAGGAGAAGGAGGGAGAGAAAGAGACTACAGTAACCAAAATGGGTATATATTATATGGGCATATTTATTATATTAAAGTTCTGTTTATCAAAGTGGACAGGATAGTGAACAGGATAGTGGACAGTAGAGAATTCAACTAGAAAGAAAACTCATTTTCTACTATTTTACTGACTATTGGTGGTAGGAGTAAAATGATAAACATAAATAAAAACTTGAGATAGTACCAGGGCTTATGTTATTTCAACATGTTAGAAAATGGGCTATATAATTACCTGGAAAATTTCGATTCCTAGAAAATTATTTTTTTTCACATATATAATGCTGACTATGAATAAATACAATTCACCTTGTAAAAGATAGTTTTCAGCTGGCTGACTATTGTCCTATTAATAGGAAATAACAAGGAACATTTTTATTATTAGATAAAGCATTATTCTAAGCAGCCACTATAGAACAATATCTACTTCGTTTGTTGTTTACTAAACTCCCCATTCAAATTAAATGAGGTATTTTATGTGCCATGTATTTCATTTAAACCATTTCACATGTTGGAGATTATGTGCAAAACCTGGCTATTTATAGGTAGCTTGCATGGACCCTATTCGAGGGCATTTAAAAGTCTAAACAGAAAACTTCAATTAATGAACATCACAAATATAATTTAATCAGTTAATTGTTTTGTTTATTTAGCTTAGCTGAACTCAGCGACAACTTGACATCTGTATGTTATTCCTCTTTCAACATGCATTAACACCAGGATTGAATTTGAATAATTCTTTCAACTTGGAATACTGGGCAAATGTGTAGGTGTTTGTTAAGGACCAGCACATGAACTGGATAGTGAACAAAACAGACCCAGAGACATAAGCATAGAATAGACGGTCAAATCTCAGAGGGAAGGGGGCTCGGGGTAGGTGGGTGGGTGGGTTGGAAGAGATTAACCAAATAATTTATGTGCACATGTGCATAATCCATGGACACATACAGTGTGGTGAAGGCCTGGGGCAGGGTGTGGGGCCTGCTAAAAGGGGTCAATGGGGAAAAAGGGGGACATCTGTAATACTTTCAACAATAAAGATTAATTTTAAAAAATAAAAATAAAAAATGATAAACACCATCAAAACAGAGCTAACATGTGCTGAACACATTTTATATTCTAATCACATGATCTATATGAACTTAATTTTTATTTATTAACAACCCAATCAGGTGGATATTATTTTCATTCTCTCCAATTCATATATGAAGAAAGTGAATCAAAGGGAGCTAAAATAAATTATCCAATTTTCCACAGGTTCAAAGTGGCAGGCCTAGGATATGAAAGCCAGGTTGACATTAGTATCTATCATCAATCACTAATCCATACAACTCAGCAATGTCTGTATATGATATGGTAGAGCCCCGTTACAGCAAAATTATTGATTTGTCCTTCTGTGCCCTTTAGCTTCTGTCCCATTTTTCCCCTTTTAGTCTCAGTGTCAAATATCTACTGCGTTCATTTTCTTACCACTCAGAGCATCCAACATCCTATGCTGTTGGCTTTGGTTCCTAAATATGGCATTTTAGCCATTACTATTGATCTTCTAAGAATCAGAATCAGTGTTGCTGAGTTTTTTGTTTTGTTTCATTTTCTCCTTTATTGTGTTCAAGCTCTTAATTTAACTCTGCTATTTCTTTCTAATGTTCCTGTGTCTCCTGCACTCCCATTGTTTTCTCATTCTTCATTCATTCATTTTCTTTATAAATACATTTATATTCATGGCTTCAGTTACCACTTGTATGCAGCTTTCTCTCCAAACTTAATCACCAGCTCTTATTATTTTCACAAACTCTTTTCTCTCTAACCACTTACTCTACTGTGTTAGGAGCTAAATTAGCCTAAGAACAAACTCATCACCTTCTTCACCAAACCAATTTCACTATCCCTTTTTAATTGTAATGGCTTGATTCAACTTCAAAACTCATTTGTTGCCCTTGCTGGTTTGGCTCAGTGGATGGTGTATCAGCCTGTGGACTGAAGGGTTCTGGGTTCAATTCCTGTCAAGGGTATATGTCTGGGTTGTGGGCTGGATCCCCAGTATGGGGCATGCAAGAGGCAGCCAATCAATGATTCTCTCTCATCATTGATGTCTCTCTCTCTCTCCCTCTCCCTTCCTCTCTGATATCAATAAAATATATATATTAAAAAATCATTTGTTACTCATCCTTCTCATCCCCTTATCTCCTTGATCCTCAAATCCTGTTTATCCTTTATATATGGTCTCTCAACCATTAATTGCTTCGTATTCCCAGGTCCTGAATATTTTCCAGGCATCATTAACTCTTTTTAAAAAAATATATATTTTATTGATTTTTTTACAGAGAGGAAGGGAGAGGGATAGAGAGTCAGAAATATCGATGAGAGAGAAACATCAATCAGCTGCCTCCTGCACACCCCCTACTGGGGACGTGCCAGCAACCAAGGTACATGCCCTTGACTGGAATCGAACCTGAGACCCTTCAGTCCGCAGGCTGATGCTCTATCCACTGAGCCAAACCGGTCAGGGCAAGGCATCATTAACTCTTGCTTGCAAAGGTACAAAACATTCCAATCGATCTCCTGGCTGCCATGGTGCTTACCTTCTAGTGTCTTTTCCAATTTCATATCCCCATCACCTTCTTGCTGAGGTTAGGGAGGAGGAATACACCTATAATAAATTAGAGTTAAAATAAGTGCCAGTAAAATAATTTGAAGTTAGGGGAGCAAGGTCTTCTTGGCTAGGATAGCAGAAAAAACTTTATGAAGGAGATGGAATTTAGAATTTATATCAATAAGGAAGACTGTGAGACATTTAAAATTAGAAAAATTGTCTGAACAGAAGCTTGAGATAGAAATGTAAGAAAACTTTGGGAATAGTTAGTAGGCTTGGCTAAACCAGAATTTTATTGTTAGGAAAAATGAGGTTAGGAATGTAGCCTAGACTCTGATTGTAGGGAGCCCTGAATAGCAGGCAAAGGAATTGAAAATATATTCTGTAGGAAATGGATAGAGACATGATGAAATTGCCATTTCAAGAAGATGAATCCGGCAGCTGTGTGCAGGGTAGATTATTGAAAGGAAAGACTGGAGAGAGGCCTGGCTAGGTGGTTGTAATAGAGTTCAGATGTGAGTTAATGAAGGCTTTCAATAGAATAGCAGTGGGAACAGAACTGATGAGATAGATGAAGATGTGAGAAGCATTATGGGAGGAGATTTTATAAGATTTTATGAAAGACTACATTTACTAGGGACTGCAAGTAGCATTTCAGTAATCAACCATCAGATGATAGAGATTTTGGTTGTTCTTATTGTTAAAATACAAATTTAACTGTAAATATAAGGTATACTTCAAGCTGTTATTAATTACTTATCTTTAGAGTGGATGAGTGTTAGTTCCTTCTTGAAAAAAAACCAGTTTTTTAAAGCATATAGTTTTATTGATTTCAGAGAAGAAGGGAAAGGAAAAGATAGAAACATCAATGATCAGAGAGAATCACTGATTGGCTGCCTCCTGCACACCCCCTACTGGGGATGGAGCCAGAAATCCAGGCATGTGCCCTGACCTGGAATGGAACCGTGACCTCCTGGTTCACAGTTCTGTGCTCAACCACTGAGCCACATCAGCCAGGCAAAAAATAGGTTTTGTTTAAGGTGAGGATATATTCTCCTTGTAAGTTAGTATTAAGTAATTTTAAAAAGGAACAGAACTATAGGGTGCTGACAAAAATATTTATCTACAGTTGGGCCTTTTTTTTACATCTTACCTTCAAAATCTAGGCAAGGCATCTCAGTCTTAACATATCCAAAACTGAATTCCTGATTCTAAACTTTGCCTCATATGCTCCTTGTCTCTTCTTTTCTCTCAATAAATGGCAATGCCATTCATTTAGACTCATACACAAAACCTAAAAGTTATTCTTTATTCCTCTATTTCTACCATACTCCACATCCAAATCATCATCCAATTCTTCAAAATAAATTCAAAATTCCATCATCTCCATTACTACCTCACTAATTGAAACCATCATCATATCTTAGTGTGACTACCACAGGAGCCTGTGTGATCGCCTGCCTTTGAATATATAGTGAAATAGGTAAAGTATATATTCACGATGTAGCTTGAATAGGAAAAAGAACTCTGGAATGAGAGTCATATGATATGGGCTCTAGTTCCACATCTTCAGTTAAGTAGCTGTGCAAACAGGAGCAAGTCACTTCACTTCTCTAACATGAAGGGATTTCTAGTGGATCTCTTTGCCTTTTAGCACTATGTTTCCCCACCATGCTTGCCCTCATCACCTTGTTATGAATCACCTGGGGTGCTATCTACTGGCTATCTTCACAGCACACAATTCTCCAGGCTGGTGGTTTTAGGAGAGGGAAGTCTACTATTTATGGCACTTACTCTGTACCAGGATGTATACCTGGCACTTTATATAAGTTATTATTTTGTTTAAACATCTCTACAACTCTATGAAGAGGGTATTATTTCATTCCTATTTTGGAAATGAAGAAACAAAGCCCTAGAGGCATTAAACAACTTACCCAAGTTTTAAAGCTAAGAGTTAGACCAGGCTTTTCCAGGATGTCTTTAAATGTAAATATCTTTCCATTTCTCTAGACCTGGAAGTCAATGGGAAGTGTTGAGTATACAGAGTGGAGGTAGGGTAAAGGTCAAATGCTGAAATTGTTGCCCTTCAGATTAAGAAGTAGAGCAAGCTAAAAATCCCTATATCACCCTGAAGATTCCTACTAAAGGTCTTTCTCTACCTCCTCAACTACCAAAATAAACAAAAAGAAAGAAGGGAAGAAGAGAGAAAGGTGGGGTAGAAAAAATGTGAGAATTGGATAGGGCAATGTTTAGGCTTGCCCAATACCAAATCTCCTCTGGGACCTTGTTTTTCTTTAGGAATAAACTAATCTGCAATAAATTGGTGGCAACAGGCTAATAGGTCCTGCATTTCATAATTTCCAAATGGGCCATCTGGAAATGCATTGCTTTCACACAAATATATTACTAAAAGGGGAATTTTAAGTTCCAAGCCTGGGCAGTGGAAGAGCCATTTTAGGACAGACATGTGAAGTACTTTGGGCAGATTGCTGCTCTTTATTCCACATAGGTAGCTGTTTACTTTGCTTTCTTCAAGCTTTGCCATGCTCTCTGACATTTGTCTTAACCTGGCACCTAAGGACAGGTGATTATTTTGTCCTTATCATAAAATCATAGACTTTGAATTAGAAGAGACCTTAAACTTCATGTAGCCCATGCCCCTCATTTTTTATGAGAAGAAACATATTACATGGGTTAAGTCAAGTGCCTAACGGTATTCAGTTAATGATTATATACAACCAGTTTAAAGAGCCAACCGATTTAGTGTTATTGCTGTTGTTGTTGTTTGTAATGAAAATGTTTACTTTCACAGAACATAATATGTTAGGGCCTGAGCTAGTGATCCAACCTGAGGTCCATGCTCCTTTGAACATTCATTATTATCTAGAATCCAAAGAAAACCTTCATCAACTTCTGTTACTTGTGTTCTTCCTTTCCCACATAAATAGACAAAGAAAATCCATAGAACCAGGTTAAACTTTCCTTGTAGTTCCTTTACAAATGTGTAATTCTTGGTTTCTCCTTATGATTCTGAGTGAGGTCATAGTTTTAATGACTCATTGCTCTCTGCACTCATTCTACAGCTCAATACAAGCAGATATGGAAATTGTCTTGGCATCCTGGATGCATTGTGATGCATTATTTTTGTTCTAAAATATGAAGAAATTTTATAAATGTGTTTACACCACATCCAGAGATGACTGCACAATTTAAGGGCAGTGCTACCATTCAAGAGAAGAATGTGACAATAGACTTAAAATGACATATATTTTAATTGTTTCTTATACCTTTAGGGGATTTTCCTATTTCAGTTGTGCACTATCTTTGAAAAATTTTTCTGAATATGTGTGTATATTCAAATACATATATGTATATTCAAATATATATGTATGCATATGTATATATATATTCAAATTTTCAAACTAGTTTATATATCTGCCTTCATTTCATCCTCCCCAAAACTAATCATCTGGAAATTAAAACAAGTAAGCCATAAATCTAAGAAGAAGGAAGGGAGAAAGGGATGCTCTTGATTGAGACTGATTGAATAGTTTTGATTTATCTGAGATCATAAATAGGGCACCTAGTTTTCCCATTAACTCTTCTTTCAAACTGCAGAAGTCTACCCACTTAATTCATCCAAATATAAGAAAGAAAACTCAATAGAATATATAATTGAAATTTTTTGCTCCAGACCCGAGACATGAAACTATTTGAAATGATCTATCTGGATTACAAACTCCAGATATCACTTGATACGTAGACCGTGCTCCCTTTTAATTGTATATGGTTAAGGTAACTTGCTACTTAAATCACTAGCCTGTTTTATAAAGTACATCAACAAATTATTGTGATTTTCTAATTTACTTGAATTTATAATTGGATTTGGGGTAATAAGATATAAAACAAATGTATGTAACACCTCTATAGTAAAAATTGCTACAGGTGACGATGTCATAGCAAATTTATTACAGGCTGTTTCAAGATGCAAAAAAAAATATTTTTTGACAGCAAGCAGAAAGACAAATTACTCAGAGATTGTGTACATGTGCTTCTATAATTGCTCATAAATTATTATGGTTCATGCTAAAAGTTACCCTATTTATTTATACCACATTGTTTTATTTTAAATTAAAAAATGCAAATTGTTAGGAATTGGAAATGTAATATGCATTATAAATTGAATACTAACACGGGAACATGCCAATTTATGTGGAATTTTTCAATTTATCACCTATTTGTCTAAATATTCATTTTATGACAGCTTTTAATACCACATCACTTGTAAAATCACAACAGAAAAAATATGACACTGGAATTTCACTAAAATGTCATTTTCTATACATTTGAGTTCATGATAAGGTGGCTCTACCTTGGACCCTCTCTGAGTGGATTTGGTTACTGAATGGCACAAGGTGCTTTCTATTATAATGTGGCTTTTCTGGCTCTGATCCTAAAAACTGTGTTACAGGAGGCTTCAGCAGGCTTATCTCTGCATAGCTTTTAAAATTGAGTTTTATGATTGGAATAAATTTCCATAGCCCAGAAATAAATGTCTAGTTATTCAACCCAGTTTATGTCCATTAATCATTGTTAGATGGCAGTGTAATTCAAGAGCTGCATAATAACATAAACTATTTAGTTGTCTTAGTTGTGGCACAGTGGCAAGGGAGCACTGGCTGTGGAATCAGGAATGGAGCTTTAACTTATTGTGCCACATGAGTAAGTTGCATAGCTTTTCCAGGCCTTTTTCCTATAAATTTGGAGTAATCATATACTCTGTCTACCACCCATGTCTGTTGTGAAGAATAAAAACAAAAAAAAATTGTGGGAAAACCTTCAAAAATGTAGAAATGCAGGTTATTTATTATTATTATTATTATTATTATTATTATTATTATTTTATTGGGTTGACATTATTCAACATGAAAATATAGGTTACATGTGTGGATTACTAATTTACAAAGTCTGTATATAAGACCATGTGCCCACCACCCAAAGTCAAATCTCCTGTTACCTTATATTAGGACCCCTTTCTTCCCCCAACCCCCTCCCTCTGACAACCACCACACTGCTGTTTGTGTACTTAAGTTTCTGTTTTATATTCCACATATGGGTTAAATCATATAGTTCTTAGCTTTTTCTTTTTGACTTACTTCACTTTGCACAATGTTCTCAAGGTCCATCCATATTGTTGTAAATGATGCTATTTCAAGATGTGGGATATATACACAATCGAGTACATTTCTGCTGAAATGAAGACCAGTTGTTTTACAATATTATTGAGTGTGTGTGTGTGTGTGTGTGTGTGTGTGTGTGTGTGTGTTTCCAGGGACAGCTGTGGAATTTAGGAAATACTCAAATCAGGAACAGAAGTATATATATAACATATATATAGTGGCTACAATTGTCTGAAGAGAAATGAACTCAAATCTCCTAAGCAATTAGTTATCTTGTTTCAAATGTATTAAGACAAATAAGTTTCATCCATCATTTCAAATAACTGAATTATTATGTTTATAAAAATACATACTGAGGGAAACTTAATGAGTGCTTTTTTATATACACACACAAACTCATATATGAAAATGGTACCTAAATTTTACATACAATTGTGTATGGTGAGAGAGTTAGGCATTTGTCTTGGAGTTCCTCCAACCTCTAGATCAGGTATAGGCAAACTATGGCCAAGGGGTCAAACCTTATCCATCACCTGTTTTTATAAAGTTCTACTGAAACACAGAAATGCTTAATTGTTTATATGCTGCCTATGGCTGCTTATTCATTTAAAATGGCAGAGATGAGTATTTATGACAGACAGTATGAACTATAAGCTGAATATATTTTTAAAATATATTTTATTGATTTTTTTACAGAGAGGAAGGGAGAGGGATAGAGAGTTAGAAACATTGATGAGAGAGAAGCATGGATCAGCCGCCTCCTGCATACCCCCTACTGGGGATGTGCCTGCAACCAAGGTACATGCCCTTGCCTGGAATCGAACCTGGGACCCTTCAGTCCCCAGGCTCACGCTCCATCCAGGGAGCCAAACCGGCCAGGGCTATAAGCTGAATATATTTATTGCCCATCCCTTTAGAGAAAAAGTTTGCTGACTTCTGCTCTATTCCTTACAGAAAAGGCTACTCAAAAAGTCCCTCCCTCTTTCACATGAAATGCACCCTTTTCTCCTGATGTGCACCGGCTTTTTAGGTACTTATTTTTGTCCAACAAAAGAAGCAGCAAGGGTCAGCTGACAAGGTCAATGCTTTTGTTTTTTGTTATTTCCAATTGTCTTTCCAACTTTCCCCATAAAGCCAACAAGAATAGCAGGTAATCTTTACTAACTGGAGTTCCCTAGCAAGTATGGAAGATTTTTCATACAAATATTAGAGAGAGGTAATTATATTTTCTATAACCATTGATATATTTTTGCTGATGTATCATGCATATTTCACACTGAATTAACAAAACCTGCATATGTAATACACAAAACAAATACCCTCTGTGCTGTCTACTCTGGTTTCTGAGAGTTTCTATCATGTCTGGATCCCCAGATCTTGTGGATGTCTCCACAAATCACACCCAATTCCAAAGAAGATGGCCATTTTAGGCTTAAGAAAGAGAGGAACTGCTCACAGTCAGGCCTGGTCCAAAGAAGGACCCTACACTGGTCTATGGTTCTTTCCTACTTTCATTTGTCCCTCATGTCACTGAACTCTATTTAAAGGCCTGTCATGTGATTAAGATTCCCCATCTGAGTTCTAAAGAGAAAAGTTAAGAAAACTCTTCCAAAGGTATCAAACTCTATACAAGGTATATGGGAAGCTGATGAATTAGTCATTTGTTGTCATGAGTTAAAGACATTCACGTGTTCCTATCAACAGTTGAAGGTGGAGACGAATAACCTAACAGAATTTAAAATGTTTTTGAAAAACAAAACAGAAATCTTGTACTATATTGGAATTCACTATTCCTGAGCTGACAGAAGGCTGTACAATAATCAGGCTGTGCTTCAGAAGCAGTGATTGATCAAACTTTGATATCCTTGTTTGTATGAAAGATGCTAGTAAGATTGAAATTGGCCTGAGCTGGAGAGACAAGGTGGTGACTGGCAAGAAGATAGGGAGGGAGAGTATGTGAGAGAGTGAGGGAGCAATAGAGGAGTGTGTGGATGTGTGGGGTGTGTGTGTGTGTGTGTGTGTGTGTGTGTGTGTGTGAGAGAGAGAGAGAGAGAGAGAGAGAGAGAGAGAGAGAGAGAGCTAGGACAGTTAGATCCTGCAGGTCTTCCAAGGGGCTACCAATCCGGGCAGTCTTAGATGGAAAAACCCCGCTGCCACCACAAACACTCTGGGAGGGACACCGCTGGAACAGAGACCACGCCATCTTGAAGAACAGATCTGCTTGAGACTAGGATCCTAGCCTTGCCACTACCCAATCTGGTCTCAGTTGCAAACCTGGACCCTACAGCCATTCGGGTAAAAGACCTGTGACCACAGATGCAGACCCACAGACACCAAGACCCCAGGCACCCCAGCTGCAGATTTCTGTGAGTCACAGAGCCAATACCCCTCACCGCCAGCCCTCTGCAGTGGCATAGGAACTGCCAGACCCTCTCTGCACAAACAGGCCTCCTGTCCACACACTGCAGTAGCAGCTGTACCTGAATTTGAACCTAGGTGCATGGACACGGGAAGTTTGTTTCCTGCAACCAGACCCTGCGCCCACACAGGGAGGCTGCACTGAATTTGAGCCTGGGTGTGCAAACACGGGGAGTTTGTTTCCCTCAGAGTGCACTCCCGTGACCAGACCCCATGCCCACACAGGGTGGCAGTGCCACCTGACTTTGATTCAGGTCAAGTGCACATGGAAGGATGTTTTCTGCAGGGCAGGAGTGAACCTCCTGCCAACACAGTGTGACTGTGCAACCCGGCACCCAAGCAGACCAGGGACCCTGATTCTTCACACGAGAGGCAGCAATGAGCACCAGTGACTTGACTCTGTTTCTCTTTGCACAAGCCTGGGATCCCTGACTCCCAGTGCATTCACACTAAGAACCAGTGACTCCAATTCTTGGCGCATGCACACACAAGGACCCTGATTCTTGGTGCAAATCTGCACCAAGCAACAGAGACTCTGATACTTGATTCTCGGTATGGGCACAGGGGGTCTCTGACTCCTGACATGCGCTAGGGGACTCTGATTTTTGGCACATGCCAGCGGGATCTGTCTCAGCGTGGCACAGGCAGGAGTCCCTGATTCTAGGTGAGTACATGAGGCCACACTAAGCGCCAGTGACTCTGGGACGAGCATGGCTCCCACCAACCCATGGCAGCCAAAAGTCTTGGTGTCAGAGCTCTTCAGTGACACTTGGGGGAGGGGGGAGAAGCTCCCATTGCACATGGCTCAGGCCCCCACAACTCAACATTTGAACCTTCTGGGGATAGTTAGAATGGGGAGACAACAAAACAATCCCCAGAGGAAAGAAAATGAGAAATCACCAAGAAAGGAAATAAGTGAAATGGAAGCATGCAACATGACAGAAAAAGAATTCAGAGTAATGGTCATACAGTTCATACACCAGATGGATGAGAAAATCAACAACATATGCAAAAATCAGAAAGAAACCAAAAGTGATATAGCTACAATCAAAAACACCATGGAAGATTTCAACAGTAGACTAGAAGAAGCAGAGGAATGAATTAGTGAGTTAGACAATAAGGTAGAGAAGCCCAATCTGAAGAGCAATTGGAGAAAAAAATTAAAAAATAAGAGGGGAGCCTAAAGGAGCATTGGAACAACGCAAAACAAAGTAACATACATATAATTGGGCTACAAGAAGGACAAGAAGAGCAGCAAGTATTAGAAAATCTATTTGAAGAAATAATAACAGAAAACTTCCCTGTTATGGGGAAGAAAAAAGTTACACACAGAGATTCCCAAGCAAGATGAATCCCAAAAGACCCACACCAAGACACATCATAATTACAATGGCAAATGTTAATGACAAAGAGAGAATCTTAAAGGCTGCAAGAGAGAGCCAGAGAGTTACCTACAAAGGATCCCCATCAGGTAATCAAATGATTTCTCAACAGAAACACATCAAGCTAGAAGGGAATGGAAGGAGGTATACAAAGTGATGCAAAGCAAAGGACTGAATCCAAGAATACTCTATCTAGCAAGACTATCAATCAAAATTGAAAGGGAAATTAGGAGCTTTGCAGACAAAAAAAAAGGCTAAGGGAATTTATCACTACCAAGCCAGTGATGCAAAAAATGTTAAAGAGAATGTTGTAAAAAGAAGAAATAGCAAGAGAAGAAGGAACACAAGCATAAAATACAGAAATGGCTACAAACAAGTACCTTTCAATAATAACATTAAATGTAAATGGATTAAGTGCTCCAATCAAAAGACATCAAGTGAATGAATGGATAAGAAAACCTTATATGTATGACCCATTTATATACTGTCTACAGGAGACCCATCTCAGAACAAGGGACTCACACAGACTGAAAGTGAAGGGATGGAAAAATATATACCAGGCAAATGGAAATGCAAAAAAGCTGGGGTAGCAATACTTATATCTGCCAAAATAGACCTCAAAGTGAAGACCATAACAAGAAACAATAAAGGCCACTTCATAATTCTAAAGGGATCTATACAACAAGAGGATATAGCTCTGGTAAACATTTATGCACCCAATGCAGGAACACTCAAATACATAAAAAATAAACTTTTGGAAGGTATCAGGGGTGATATTGACAGCAAAATAATCATAGTAGGAGACTTTAATACCCCATTAACATCATTGGATAAATTCTCTAGACAAAATATTAGCAAAGAAACATCAATCCTAAACAACTCACTAGATCAGATGGACTTAATCAACATCCTTAGAACATTCCACCCCAAAACTTCAGAATGTACATTCTTCTCAAGCGCACATGAGACATTTTCAAAGATAGACCACATATTGGGACACAGGTAAAGTCTCTCCAAATTCAAGAGGATTGAAATCATATCAAGTATCTTCTCAGATCACAATGGCATGAAATTAGAAATCAACTACAGTAAAAACAATCACAAAAATTCAAACACTTGGAGGCTGAATAGCATACTATTAAACAATGAGTGGGCTACCAAAGAGATCAAAGAAGAAATAAAACACATCCTGGAAACAAATGACAATGAAAACACAATCCAAAATCTTTGGGACACAATGAAAAAGTCCTGAGAGGGAAGTTCATAGTATTACAGGCCTACCTCAAAAAAACAAGAAAAACTGATAATAAACCATTTAACTCTGCAACTTGAAGAATTAGAAAGAGAGCAACAAGAAAAGCCCAGAGTGAGCAGAAGGGAGGAAATAATAAAGATCAGAGCAGAAATAAATGACATAGAGACAAAAAAAATACAAAAGATCAATGAAACCAAGAGCTGGTTTTTTGAAAGGATAAACATGATTTATGAACCTCTAGCCAGGCTCACCAAGAAGCAAAGAGAGAGGACCTAAATAAACAAAATCAGAAACAAAAGAGGTGAAATAATGACAGACCCCACAGAAATACGAAGAATCATAAAAAAAAAAATACTATGAGCAACTCTACTCCAACAAACTGGTCAACCTAGAAGAAATGGACATATTCCTAAAAAAAAAAAAATTACCTTCCAAAACTCAATCAGGATGAATAAAAAAATCTGAATAGGCTGACGACTATGGAGGAAATTGAAGCAGTAATAAAAAAAAAACTTCCAAAAAACAAAAGCCCTAGACCAGATGGCTTCACAGGGGAGTTTTATAAAACATTCAAAGAAGAAATAAAACTTATCTTCCTCAGACTATTCCAAAAAATTCAAGAGGAAGGAGCACTTCCAGTCTCTTTCTACATAGCCAGCATTACCCTAATCCCCAAACCAGATAAAGACAATACAAAGAAAGAGAATTACAGGCCAATATCCCTCATGAATACAGATACCAAAATCATCAACAAAATTCTAGCAAATCCAATCCAGCATTACATTAGAAAGATCATACACCATGACCAAGTGGGATTGATTCTGGGGATGCAAGGATGGTACGATATCTGCAAAACAATAAATGTGATACACCATATAAACAAACAGAGAGATAAAAACCATATAATCATATCCACTGATGCAGAAAAAGCATTTGACAAAATCCAACACCCCTTCTTGATAAAAAACCCACAGCAAGGATCATACTTCAACATAATGAAAGCCATATATGACAAACCCACAGCCAAAATCATAATCAATGGGCAAAAACTAAAACCATTTCCCCTAAGAACAGGAACAAGACAGGGATGCCCATTCTCACCACTCCTGTTTGACATATTACTGAAAGTACTAGCCATTACAATCAGACAAGAAGAAGAAATAAAAGGTATCCAAATTAGAAAAGAAGTAAAACTGTCTTTATTCACAGATGACATGATATTGTACATAGAAAACCCTGATGACTCTACCAAAAAACTATTAGACTTAAATGAATTTGGCAATGTAGCAGGTTACAAAATTAGCACCCAGAAGTCTATGGCTTTTCTATACACCAATAATGAACTCAAAGAAAGAGAAATTTAAAAAGCAATCCCATTTACCATTGCAACAAAAAATTTTAAGATACCTAGGAATAAACTTAACCAAGGAGATAAAGGACCTGTACTCAGAAAATTTCAGAATGCTGAAAAAAGAGATAGAGGAAGACATGAAAAAATGGAAGAATATACCATGTTCATGGATTGGGAAAATCAACATCATTAAAATGTCCATACTACCCAAAGCAATCTCTAAATTCAATGCAATACCAATTAAAATACCAATGACATACTTCAAAGATCTAGAACAAATTCTCCAAAAATTCATCTGGAATTTAAAAAAGACCCCAAATAGCTGCAACCATCTTGAGAAAGAAGAACAATGTTGGAGGGATCATAATACCAGATATCAAGCTATACTACAAAGCCATTGTTCTCAAAACTGCCTTGTACTAGCACAAGAACATATAGACCAGTGGTACAGAACAGAGTACCCAGAAACCGACACAAGCCGCTATGCTCAATTAATATTTGACAAAGGTGGCAAGAGCATATAATGGAGTCAAGACAGTATCTTCAATAAATGGTGTTGGGAAAACTGGGCAGATACTTGCAAAAAAATGAAACTAGACCACCAGCTTACACCATACACAAAAATAAACTCAAAATGGATAAGGGACTTGAATGTAAGATAGGAAACCATAAAAATCTTAGAAGAAGCCATAGGATCAAAATAGCAGACATTTGTCATAGCAATATATTTAACAATACAGCTCCTAGGACAATGGAAACTAAGAAGAAAATAAACAAATGGGACTACATAAAAATAAAAGCTCTTGCACAGCAAAAGAAACCATCAACAAAACAACAAGAAAGCCCACTGCATGGGAGAACATATTTGCTAATTTTATCTCTACTAAGGGTTTAATCTCCAACATTTACAGAGAACTCATACAATTTAACAAAAGGAAGATAAACAACCCAATCAAAAAAAATGGGCAAATGACCAAAATAGACGCTTTTTGAAAGAGGACATTCAGAAAGCCAAGAGACATATGAAAATATGTTCAAAGTCACTAATCATCTGAGAGATGCAAATCAAATCAACAATGAGGTCCCATCTCACACCTGTCAGAATGGCTATCATCAACAAATCAACAAACAATTATTTCTCAATAGGATTCAGAGAAAAAGGAACCCTTTTGCACCACTGGTGGGAATGCAGACTGGTACAGCCATTGTGGAAAACAGTATGGAATTTCCTCAAAAAATTAAAAATGGAACTGCCATTTGACCCAGTAATACCACTTTTAGGAATATATCCAAAAAAACAGAAACACCAATCAGAAAGGATATATGGACCCCTGTGTTCATAGCAGCACAATTTACAATAGCTAAGATTTGGAAACAGCCTAAATGCCCATCAGCACATGAGTGGATTAGAAAACTGTGGTATATATACACAATGGAATACTATGCTGCTATAAAAAATAAGCAATTCTTACCATTTTCAACAGCATGGATGGAACTGGAGAGCATTATGCTAAGTGAAATAAGCCAGTCAGTGAAAGAAAAATATCACATGATCTCACTCATTTATGGATAATAAAAAAAATTATAAACTGATGAACAAAAATAGATACTGAGGCTGTGAAGCATCAAACAGAATGTCAAGCTACAGCAGGAAGGCCGGGGAGGGTTGTGCAGGCAGGTAAGAGATCAACCGAAGGACTTGTATGCATGCATATAAGCATAACCAATGGATGCAAGACACTGGGAGGGGGGTGAGGGCATGTGCTGGGGGGTAGGGGAGGCTGGGGTATGGTCAATTGGAAAAAAAGAGACATGTATTACTATTTGTAATACTTTAAACGATAATAAATAAATAAAGAAAAGAAAAAAAAAAGAAATTGGCCTGAGCTGATCCCAAAGCTTTCCATTTTGATTATGGTTAAACATGTCAAGGGCAACCAATTTGTCCTGCTTTGCCAACAACTGTTCTAGTTTTATTTGTTTGTTTGTTTTTATTAAATTAACTAGAGGCCTGGTGCAAGAAATGCATGTACTTGGGGGCAGGGGCATCCCTCAGCCTGGCCTGCACCCTCTCGCAGTTTGGGAGCCCTTGGGGGATGTCCAATTGATGGCTTAGGCCTAAGCCGGCAGTTGGACATGCTTAGCACTGCAGCAGAGGTGGGAGAGGCTCCTGCCACTGCTGCTGCACTCATCAGCCATGAGCCCAACTTCTGGCTGAGCGGCCCTCTCCCTGTGGGAGTGCACTGACCACCAGCACCAGGGGGCAGCTCCTGCATTGAGCATCTGCCCCCTGGTTGTCAGTGTGCGTCATAGAGACCAGTTGTTCCACCATTCAGTCGATTTGCATATTAGCCTTTTATTATATAGGATTGGGGTGACATTGGTCAACATGAACATGTAGGTTTCAGGCATGTGTTTCTAAGTTACAAGATCTGTATATTTCACCATGTGCCCACCAACCAAAGTCAAATCTTCTCCTGTCACCTTATATTAGGAACCCCTCCTCCCCCTACCCCCTTCCCTCTAGCGACCACCACTCTGTTGTGTTCATGATTTTCAGTTTTATATCCACATATGAGGGAAATCATATGGTTCTTGGCTTTTTTTGACTGACTTGTTTTACTTAGCATAATGTTCTCAAGGTCCACCCATGTTGTTACAAAGGGTGCTGTTTTAAACCTTCTTATGGCTGAGTAGTATTCCATTGTGTATATGCACCACATCTTCTTTATCCAGTCCTCTATTGCAGAACACTTTTGTTGTTTCCATGTCTTGGCCACCATAAATAATGTTGCAATGAACATAAGGGTGCATATATCTTTGTGAATACATGATTTTGAGTTTTTTGGTATATACCCACGAGAGAGGTTGCTGGGTCATATGGTAGCTCTGTTTTTAATTTTTTTGAGAAATCACCAAACTGCTTTCCATAGTGGTTGTACCAGTCTACATTACCAACCAACAGTGAATGAGGATTCCCTTTTTCCCACAAACTCTCTAACACTTGTTATTGCTTTTCTTGTTGATAATGGCCACTCTACCAGGTGTCAGGTGGTATCTCATTGTAGTTTTTCTTTGCATTCCCCTAATTGCCAGTGAGGTTGAACATCTTTTCATATATGTATTGGCTGTTCATATGCCTTTTTGGAAGAGGTGTATTGTTAGGTCCCCTGCCCACTTTTCTAGTTTTAAAACCAAAAGTTCTGAATTCTGGGAAACCCTTTAGTCCCAACCAAACTGAGAAAATTTGGTCACCCCACATGTGACTATTGGGTAAAATAGTAACTCAACCCAAAATACTATGCAAAAAATATGAAAAAGATAGGTTATCAAATGTCAGGTTATTACAGAAGTGAAATCTGCTAACAAGCAAGATGAACAGGGAAAGGACAAGAGCTCTGCTAGGTTCCTGCAATAGACAGCATACCACAGGGACTCCCTGGCTTAACCACATCCTTCCTTAGGTACTTTCAATTCATGCGGTATCTCTTCTATGGATTGATACTATAACATAATGCATAAAACCTCAATTTTGATAATTGGACAGGGTGGATTTAAGTCTTGGCTCTACCACTTATAAGCTGTGGGCCTTTGAATGAGTCATTTTAACCTCTCTGTGTCTCAACTTTTTTATGTAAATAGGGATATCAATAATAGTAGCTAGCTTGTGGGATTTAAGGAAATATTAAGTAACTCATTTCAAAACACTTAGAAGTGTTTGGAATTTAGTATGCACTTAGTGTTAGCTACTATTTTGATATCATCGATATCCTCCTTTATTCTTCTTCTTTGGACATATCACCATCATGTAGCTGTTTCATAGTCACCTCTAACTCAATATATTTAAACTTGAACTCCTCATTCCTGTCCCCAACTGCTGCTCCTACTGTTTTGCTTGTCTTCATGAAGGAAGTTACCTGGGACAGAAACCTTGAACCATTCTAAATTCCTTTCTTTCTTTCTTTCTTTCTTTCTTTCTTTCTTTCTTTCTTTCTTTCTTTCTTTCTTTCTTTCTTTCTTTCTTTCTTTCTTTCTTTCACTTTCTATGTCCAGGCAATTATCTTTATCCACCCCAAATATCTAACAATGACCATTCATTCATCCTTTGATTTATACAGTATTCATTTATTATAAAGCTTTTAATGGGTTCCACCCATTGTACTATAAAATTTGGGAGCTTGGTAATACTGTCAGCCAAACAGAAATCTGGGAGCCACTAACTTCTCCTTACCCCTCATTCTCTATATGCAATTTATTACAAGACCAATCTTTCTACCTCCTTAGCAATGCTTATATCCATACCCTCTACTATTTCTTTTTCTACCACCTTGGTTTGTATTCATAATTTCTTTACATCAATTATGATAATTGCATAAATGATGTCTATGCTTCTAGTCTTTGTTCACTACTATGAACAGAATGATCTTTGTAAAAAAAAAAACTATTTTAAAAAATAGTGACTCCACATAGTTTTCAGGAAAATTTTCAAACTTCTAGTTCATTATACAAAGCTTTTTATAATCTGTGCCTTGGTAGAATCTTTTCCTGGCATTTACATATATATATATATATATATATATATATATATATATATATATATATATAGTTTCCTAAGCATGTGACATTTTTTCAGGCTCCCATGACCTCACATGTTTGGTTTCTTCTTCTTAGAATGTCCTCTCCTCTGTATTCATCTAATTATTGACTCCTCATTCTTCAAAATTTAGCTCAAAAATCACACTCTCTGCAAAGCCCTCCTTGACTTTTCAATCTGACTTAGCAGTTCCCATGACAACTCTTTCCTCTATGGTGTTGCATTGAAGAGGTAGTATGATTAATGGTTAAAAGTTACCTCAGAAATAGTCTCCCTGGATTTGAATATTGGCTCTCACACTTAGCAGCAATGTGGCTTTGGGCATGTTACCTAACCCTCACTGTCCTTGTCTATAAATTGGGGAAATTATAATAGACTCTACCTCAAGGAATTGTTGTGTGGATTAAATGAGTTAATACATGTAAGAGGTTTAGAATGGCGTCTGGCACATGGTAGCACTTTGTATTACTTATTAAATATCATTACTACCATAACTATTTATTTAATAAACCCTCTAAGCTTCCTGATAGCAAGGGCCATGTATTCCTTGACAATGTAGCCCCAGGGCCTACCATAGTTCCTGACACATAGCTGCTCAATAAATTCTTATTTTAAAAAAAATGAATGATGAATGAATAAAATAATTAAATGCAGTACTGAAATGCCTTCCCCTTCACTGAAAGGCAATTAACAGCCTGACACACCAAGCTCTATTTAGTCTCACATACCTGGAAGAGGCAGAGACTAATTGCTGCAGCTGGCCTTTTCTTTTTGCATATGTAGTATCTACTGTTCTACTGTGCTATTCAGGGGAAAGCATATAAGTTTAGTTCCATTTTCAATTGCCAAGAGTTGTTGCCTTCATTATCGCTTTAAACCTTGGAAAAATAATCAAAGAATAACATCCTCTCCTATTCCAAAAGTGAAGTCCTAGAAAATCACCAAAAAAAATAACACATGGAAAGGCTTCTTAATTATGGAGCTAGCTGTGCTCCATCCAGCTCATTCTAGACACTTGGAGAGACGATTTCATGAATTTGCCAGATTTCAGATTAATCAGAAAGCACATGAACTGGGATGAGTGACAGCACAATAAGAAGAACATTAATGCTTAACATAGAGATAGGCTGACCTAGATTTGAAACTGTGCAGTTACACAAGAGAAGACTTTTTGATGACACTTTTAATGGGGAGTGAAATATTCTATTTGATTGGCAACTTTTCTATAATTAAGACATAGTCCAAACTCATTGCAAGACCATTTTAAAAAATGCTATCAAATATTACAAGCCTTATTAAAAATTATTACTTACTCCTGTCCATATCTCTTTGTCATCATTACTTCTCTGTGAGATTTTATCTTGCTTTCTTTAACCACATAACTAGGCAAGGGGAGGGGGTTAGTACTCCAACTCCTCTCACTTCTTGTCTGAACCTATA
Source organism: Myotis lucifugus (assembly GCF_000147115.1). Classification (NCBI taxonomy): domain Eukaryota; kingdom Metazoa; phylum Chordata; class Mammalia; order Chiroptera; family Vespertilionidae; genus Myotis; species Myotis lucifugus. The sequence continues at coordinate 30,863,210 of NW_005871050.1, read as the reverse complement.
ATCAAGGAGTCTCCTAGATCACTGACTATAGTAGTGAGCTATATGTTTGAACTCTGATATTCAGAGATAATGAGGTGAAGGAAAGGTTGGCCTAATACTCTGTGGTAAACAGGTGCAAGTATTTATCATTCTATGACCAAAGATTTTGCTGGCCCCCCAAAAGGGGCCTCTTGCTAAGGAATGATTCTTTCACTCTCTGAGCCAGCTCTGTGGGCTGAAACCAAAATTTCAAGAGATAAATATTACTTTTTCCAGTCAGTTTTATTTTTCCTTCTCATGGACTTGCTCCATCTGCAACACCACACTCTTGGACTATTGCTAATGATGGCAAAGCACTTGGTTGAGTTGGTTGATTCAGTCAGTCCATTGGTCAGTCACTTTAAAAGGAGATGACAAACACATTTCTGTGAAAACAGCTTTGGGAAGGCTACAGACAGAACTGAGAGAGCATGGCACTGACCTACCCCATCCCTCCACACATACACACACACTGACATAGCAGCTTCCAGAACAGCCTTGTCTGCAATAGAAGTGAGGCAGCTTCATCACAAATCTATAAAGCTGAGGAAGTGTGGCTTCAGGAAAGGCAGTAAAAGAATATGCACTTTGTGACACTATTTTGTCACATTATTATTATTATTATTACTACTAGAGGTCCGATGCACAAAATTCATGCAAGAGTAGGCCTTCCTTCCCCCGGCTGCTGGCACCGGCTTCCCTCTGGCACCTGGGATCCAGGCTCCCTTCCAACACCCGGGGCCTGGGCTTGCCTCGCAGCCCTGGCTTTGTCTGGAAGGTCGTCCGGAAGGATGTCTGGTCTAATTTGCATATTATGCTCTTATTATTATAGATTATTATTACTAGAGGCCCGGTGCATGAAATTCATGCATGGGTATGGTCCCTAGGCCTGGCCTGCGATTAGGGCCATCTTCCCCAGCTGCCTGCAGCTGGCCCTGCCCCCCACGGCTACCCACCCTTGGTTCCCCATTTGCTGTAGGGTGATCAGTGCCTGAAGGCCAGGGGAAGGTACCGCGAGGTCAGCTGTTCCTGCCTGATTGCCAGCCCCATGCCCGCCACGGGTGGCCACCTGGCGATCAGAGCCTGCTGGCTGGGGATAGGGACTAAGAGGTGGTCAGTGCACCTCATAGTGACTGGTCCAGCGGTCGTTCTGCCGTTAGGGTCAATTTGTATAGTACCCTTTTATTATATAGGATTATGATTATTATTATGATTATCAGTTTTAGTATTTATAGAATGTTTACTAGGTACCAAGATATATCTTGGGTGCTTTATGTAACTTACATTTCATTCTCTAATAACTGAGGAGAATGGTAATATTATAATCCTCGTCTTATAGATGGAGAAATTAAGGCACAGAGAAGTTTCCTAATAGTCCAGTGTCACACAGCCATGATTGATAGCAGATTCTGAATTCAAACATAGGTGTGCTTAATTCCAATTCCTAAATTCTTAAAAATTTTCCTATTCTGATTTTCTAACAGACATGTGACTGTGCCAAATAATTTAAACTCAAGTTTCCCAATCAATGTGCCACATACAGGATAAAAAGGTGCTAACACTTTGATCCTTCAGCTCTTAGTATGGCCAGTAAGGTCTAGGATGATCAGTTACTTCTTCAAGCTGCTAGAAATCTTCTCATTTTATCACAATGAATAAACATATTTTATAATTTTATGTGTATAATTACATGAACAAGGTTAGGCAGTACAATTTAATTTCTGTAAAATTTAGTGTCCTCATCTGTAATGTATGACTAATATTTATTTACTAGGGTTTTGGTGAGGATTAAGTAAGATAATGTATATGTCACTAAATTAGGGTTCTTCAGATAATATCTATCCTTAGAATATATATATATATATATATATATATATATATATATATATATTCTTCAAACTCACTTCAAGACCATTTTAAAAAAAATGGTATCAAATGTTATAAGCCATATATATTATAAGGGATTGGCCTATGCAATTTTGGAGCCTGGCAAGTCACAAGATCAACAGTGAGTAAGCTGGAGACACAAGAGAGTCAATGGTATAAGTTCTAGACCAATTGCCAGCAGACTGGACCCAGGAAGAGTTGATGTTTCATTTTGAGTCCAAAAGCAGGAGAAAACCAATGTCTTAGCTCAAAGCAGTCAGGCAGGAGGAAATTCTCTCTTATTCAGATAAAGGTAATCTTTTTTGTTTTAGTCAGACTTTCAACTCTTTCAACTGATTGGATGAGGTCCATACACACAAGGGAGGGAAATTTGCTTTACTCAGGCTACTGATTCAAATGTTAATCTCATCAAGAAACACTCTCATAGATATACCCAGAATAATGTTTGACCAAATGTCTGGGTACCCTGTGGCCCAGTCAAATTGACACAAAATTGACCATCACAGTCACCTAGTATGTCAGACATGTGGTAAGGACTTGATAAAAGATTCCTCTCCTTACATTCTCCTCCTCAATCTTTTAAAAGAAATATTTTTATTGATCTTAGAGAGGAAAGGAGAGGGAGAGATAGAAACATCAATGATGAGAGAAAATCATTGACAAGCTTCCTCCTGCACACCCCTACTGGGGATCAAGCCGCAACCTGAGCATGTATCCTGACCAGGAATCGAATCATGACCTCCTGGTTCATAGGTCCATGCTCAACCACTGAGCCTTGCCAGCCAGGCCTCTTCCTCAATCTTTACAACTCTCTACAATGAGTAGTACTAGTATCTCCATTTTACAGATAATTAACATCAGATTCAATCCAGATATTTTCAAGTGTTGTGATCTTTTTATTAAAACATCTAACCTTCAAGCCACTATTTTGTGAATGGCATGACTTACTAAGTATCAGAGAACTCCTAAGCGCCAAGTGCACCTTTCCTTTTATCTTCTCCCTTCTCTACTTAATCAAAACTATGCATCCAGGGTCCCATTTACTCAATGATAGGTGATGACAGGGGTAATGGGTTAATAAGATAAAGAAATCCATGTTAATATATAATAATAATGTATCTGCTAGGAAGCTTGTCACTCCTCCTATGGGACAAAGCATTCTAATTCAGTAAAACTGCATGATTCCCAAAGATTCTAAAAGGAGACACAAAGGAGGTAAATCCAGCTAAATACCTTTTGTTGTGAAACCTTTCAGTACCTCTGAACATGAACAAGGCCTGGTGGGTAGTAGTGGTCAGGAGTGGGGAGGTTCCAACTGTTCCTTCTATAAATTTGAAATTGGACAACCATTGGGTTTGGGCTACCTGTCACTACTTGAGCCAATTAAGCAGAGACAGGTTCAATTATATATGAGCCTTTATTCCAATACTGCTGGCAGTATGGGAGAGGATCAGGTCATCCACAAAAATCTTCTCTGTAACTCCTCATAAGCCAGCTTCTTATATTGGGTAGAACAAAAGTTACATGGGGAAGTAGGAATTACAAGCGTGGGGAAATAGGCAATACGGGCTGGGGCAGGACTCCATTGTTTGGGCAACAAGGTTGTTAATCTTCCCATGATATTAGGCAATTCTTGAATGAGAATGGACAACATTCCAAGGTTGACTCTCAGGTCCAAGGTTGACTGCCAGGTCCCAGGTCGACACCCAGGTCCTGATGGGGGTGGGGGTGGAGGAGGGGGTGCCATACAACTCCCAGCCAGGTTAGAATCTCCTCTCTTTAATCATAACAATGCAATCATGGTTAATGGAGCATGATTAATATTTCTTATAATTATAGCTAGTCCCCAATTTTTATTTTTACCCATGACAAATTGAGCTGGTCCTAAGGCAGTGTCAGGAAGAGCAACAGGCTTTGTATGCTAGAACTTTGAAAGTCAGAAGACACTAATGAGTTGTCCACCTCAGGTCCCCTCTCCCAGCTGCCTCATAATATTGAAGTCAATGTCATAAAGGACTAAATACAGGTAACCACAGCTTCTGCCTTGTTGCAAAACAATTTCCATGGAGCTTCCTAATGACCCAATCCAAAGAGATGTATAACAAAGGGAGAGAGTCTTTTGAATTTTTTGTATTTGTCATCTGGAAAACAGTGTGTAAATATCATGATTAATAAGAAGAAAAATTACAAATGAGTATATTAAAGTATAACATCTTAAAGAGAGATTATTAGGATAATGAGCTAAATTATGTTTCCTGATGTGAATTGAATTATCACTACTGATGTTATATAACATTTCTAATAATATAAATTATCATTCTTAATATTAAACCTTATTTCTAATACCATTCATTATATTACTAAGAATTATTATCACTGCTAAAGTTATAAAGCAAACTGTATTTACTATCAGTACTATTAAGAACAACTCATATTTATTAAGTGCTTAATAGGTAGTAGATGCTCTGTGTTTGTTAGGGGCAGAAATAGAATATTGGGGGCTAGCTATAATTATAAGAAATACTAATCATGCTCTGTAAAGCATGATTTTTCTGTTCTGATTAGAAAAAGGCTAGAAGTCATACAGCATTAAGCATGGCGCAGCCAAAGACTTGGGCCTGTGCCTGGAGTCCCCCATTTAACAAGGTGGCAGGCAGATGGAGTGAGTGGTAGACTTTTCCTGGTGATGTCAAGTTCATTACCAGGAAGTTTTAGGGGGAGTTTTTTTTTAAATATATGTTATTGATTTTTTACAGAAAGGAAGGGAGAAGGATAGAGAGTTAGAAACATTGATGAGAGAGAAACATCGATCAGCTGCTTCCTGTACACCCCCTATTGGGGATGTGCCTGCAACCAAGGTACATGCCCTTGACCGGAATCAAACCTGGGACCCTTCAGTCCACAGGCCAATGCTCTATCCACTGAGCCAAACCGGTTAGGGCAAAGGGGGAGTTTTTGAGCCAGCAGGACTGATATAAAACAGACATGAGGATTTAAAGAAGAAAGTTCAGGTTTTGGAGGGGTCTAAGATGTTCTCTCACCCACCTCTGCTGAAAAAAAGGTTGTTCAAATCTGGATATTCACCCTTTTGACTTTTAAATTTAAACAGAATGGCCCCATCTAACCATGGGAATTGTGGTAACTCTGGAAGCAGACCACATTTGCATTCTCAGCAGGTATCTCCAGATTGTCCCTACAGAGCCAGTGGCAGAGACCTCTGAGGCCTGTGGTGAGAGGATGTTCCTGCGGGGAGGTCCTCTGGAATCTCCTACATCTCACATGCAGGAGTATGAGATGTGAAGTAGAAGATACACATGTCTCTAAAGATGGTTATACACAGGAATAGAGCAAACAGGATTGCAGAAGTCAGGAAAAATGTGGGGCTTATGGTAGGCAGCAGAGATAATAGGCTCTCCTCAGTCTAGTTTGCTCCCCAACCTCTTTGTCACCTCACTCCTTACCTCCCTTCTGCACAGAGAATAAGGCTAGGCTTGTATTTTGAAGGACAGTCTTTTTCCACTGCCAGGTATTTTGGGGGTCTGTGGAGGAAGATGATCTAGCCTCCATCATATGTTAGGGAGCATATCTGGGAACATTTATTGTGATATCCCCATCTGTTCTTGTTTAGGTTGCGAGCCTGATAAGCTTAGTACTAAAATAGTAAAAACCTCTGTGTATGTGTGTGACTATAGCCTGCACAGACACTGTTGAGCACACTCTCTCTAATCTCTACCCCAAGTCACCTGGTCTGTCTACCTTCTTATGTTTTCCGGGAACGTAAAGACTCCAAAGGCTGGAGGTTAGTGCTGGGGAAACAGGAAATGTCCTTCCTTGGCTACCACCATCACAAGTGATACATGCTTCAGGAAATCTATCTAAGGATTCACAAGATGACAGAGTCAAATCCCAGATCCCTCTAAATTCAACCTCTTTGTCTTAGAGTTCATGCTCTGGATATGGCAAGGATAGAGAGAATAGTATGGAAATTGAATTGCACCAAGAATGTGGGCAGTCGATGAAAGAGTGAAGGAAGATGTAAATGAGAAAAGGAGGAGGAAGGTTCCTCAGTGATATGCTAAGGCCACTCAACCACTCACTATGACGTGCACTGACCATCAGGGGGCAGACGCTCCAACTGGTAGGTTAGCTTACTGCTGGGGTCTGGCCAATTGCGACTGAGTAAGACTGGCCAGACATGCCCTGTAGCCCTCCCTCTGTCCCTCCCGGGCTGGCCTGGCCCAATCGACCCCGATTGGGGAGGGCCGGGTGGACCCCACCTGTGCACAAATTCGTGTGCCGGACCTCTAGTGGATATAATAAAATTATGCTTCTCTACTGTGGGGATGGACAATCAGTACTGGGGCAGAGTGGCATATATGAATTCTCTAATGTTAACCTAAATGCACATAGTAATATTACAGACTCTCCTGTAAACATATCCATTTCTGAGAGGGGAAAAGGCGAGGAGGCCAGCATCCTGGTGAGTGAAACTGATTATGGTGCTAATATGCAGATGCAGGAAGTACTCTTAACATGGCCATTTCCCTGGTAGGGAAGGCCTGAAAAGTTCCACAGTGACTGACACATCCTTGAGCACAACTCTCGGCCATGTTGATGCTACAGGTACCTAGCCTCCCTATGCTGCACCTCACAGACACCCACTATATGGGTCCCCAAGCCCGGCACCATTTTCAGAGGCCCAGACGATGACCCCTCAGCCCACAACACCTCTGTGCTGGCTCTCCAGGAATGCATTACTTTCTGGTGGTCTATTACTCCAGTAGTTTGGAAATTTCCTCCTTGAGGCCAAGCAGGCTGGCCAGAACTCCCAGGTGCCCCAGGGCTCCTATAACCCTGAGGGTCAGGGTGTGTCACTGGGATGGGGCATGGGAGCCTGCCATTACAGTCCCTCCTCCAGACCAACATGAATGAGGCTGGGGTTCATGATGTAGACTATGTGCACATTTCCAGTTTATGAGAATCTGTGCACTTGGGGGATAGGGAAAGGAAGGGAAGTGCTCAGGGTCTGGGATTGTGTCTGGGGATGATTTGAGCCCACAGAGATTGTCAAACCACCCATCTCTTTGTCCCATTGGTCCTGAGACCAATTCCCTTCACCCCAACTTATTTGAACAGATAAATGAAGGAGATTGCCAGCTAGTGAGCCATGTAGATATCTAAGGGAACAGTGTACTAGTCATAGGGCATAGTCATTGGAAATGCCTGGAACCTAGAAGAAGCTATGCTGGTTTTATAAATGATCTAAAGGGCCCTTGCATGGACCAATTTGTGTTGGCAAATAATGAAAATATTTACCAATTGACATAGTAGTTCTCAACCCTATCTGGCTCCCCCACCTCTTTAGGATAGTTATAATTTTACATAATGAAATTTTACTTAAATTTTTGATATTTCATGCAATATATATTAGGATGAATCATGCGAAATTGTTAGTATTTGAACTGTTTGACTTATTATAAAAACAATGATTACATATGATTCAATGTATTATAGTTAACTTATATAGTTATAATAATTTTTTATATTATAAATATGTATTATATGACTGTATAACTATAAAATAAACACACTACATAAATGTATGTGTTAATGGTGAATGGTAACAGATGTTCAACCTTGGACTTTGAGCTTGGCTAAGAAAGACTCAAATACAAGCAGTAGAAGAAGTAAGGCCACTGGGTTGTGAGGACTCAGGAAACAAGTTACAGAGGCAGAAGAAGAGCCCTTGGAACTTAGAATAAAAAAAGCAAAGGTATGAGCTATGAGGGAAGAAAGGGGGAGGAAAGGCAAGAGAGAGGGTGAGCAAGCATTCTGGGTTTTTTCTCTTGAGGGTTTTTATCTGCTTTCCAAAGGCTGGAGATTTTAGGGAAGGTCTCAGGGGAGGATCTCAATAGAATATTCATCAGTTTATCCAGGTGGGTTCTTTCAGAGTTGTGGTCTACCTCATGATTAGGGACATGCCAGAGGAGGAAAGGTCTGGGAGGGTCAGAATCACATCACCCTGCAATACTTATTTTCCCAGTTTTGCCCATTTCGAGGCACTGGGAACTTTCCTCCCTGGTGACCTTCTGTATCTGGCCTATAGTTCTTACTCTACTCAAGCCTAACTGCCTACTATATCATATGCAAATTCATAAATTATAAGTATGATATGTACTCTGCAATAAAGAAAATGTATATGTAATTTATAAAATATAATATGATATGCAATCTATAATAATATTGTTAGTTATTATAGCATACACAAAGTACACATATAATAATAATATAGAGTAATATACATGTATTACTCTACACTATCATATATAATTAATATGAAAACATATATTAAAATATTTCATACTGGCTATTTGCTTTCCTTAAATAAAACATATACATAATATGACTTACCTATGCCTCAAATTTGGGGAAAAATATTTAATGATCTAAATTTAATATAAAATTATATAAAAGAATTTTTATTGAAATGTATATTATGATATGTAAAGGCTTGAGAAATACAAGAGAAGAATTAACAAATTAGGTAAATAATTAATAAAAGTAGTAGTATAGTCACAATAAGTAATGAAAAAGATTGAGCATTGTTTGTATGTCAGGCACCATTGTAAGCACTGTAAGTGCACTGGTGTATTTAACCTTCACAGCCCCCTCACCAGAGCCAGGGTGAATGCTTTCATTATTGGTCAGAGGAGAGGTTTATGGCAGCTAAATGGTATGCTAATCTCACAAATGACAAGGGAAATAAGTTATCAAAAGAAGAAGTTTAAGCCCTAATTTGCACTTACTTTGTAATCTATACACCCTAGTTGACCCAGAATTTGACTTGAAGTAGGGGCATCCAATTGCAATGTAGATATGGGCCCTTCCTCATGCTTGTTACTTTTAGAACCCTATTTGAGTAACAATTTTTTCTCTGTTGTGAATCAGAATTTTCCCTATAACAGAGGAGAACTTCCACAATACCAGAGGTCTCATTCTGAAATCTGTGTGGCAGCACACAGCATGGAAACAATTAACTTTGGGTGGAAAATACCTGTAGACTCTGAGATTGCCCCCACTAAGCAGTGTGTGTGTGAGAGGTGCACAGTGCTTGTATATATTTGTTACTGTGCACACCTCAAAGGACACATTCTTAGACCTTATTTGACTGGAGCCCACTTCACAAGAGCACTCAGTAAACTGGCATTTATTCACATATATACTCCCCACTGTGAGGCAAACTTTTAATCACTACAATAATTTTTATTGAGTATCTACCTGTGTATACAAGTCTAAAAGTTAGAAGGAATAGTGGTTACATCTAGACAGGGATTTGAGGTAAGAATGGGACTGTATTTGGTGATTAAAGAGGACATTAACTATATCTGTGATGCTTTATTTCCTTAATAAAACAAAGCTACTGAAGGCAAATTGGAAAAAAAGTTAACATTATTAAATTTGGATGGTGAAATCATGGGAGTTTGTAATGCTCTTTTTATTTCTCTGTAACTTTAAAATTAATAAAAAAAATAAAAATGAAGATTACAGGGGGAGATTTAGCATACATGCAGCTCATCTTCATGAACAAAGACCTCACTAACCACTGAATAATCAGTATTCTTGGTGCTGGGTTAAAGCGTTTAGTTTAATGCTTCCATTTATTTTGGGAATGGAAACTGACTTCCTTAAAGTCACATATCTCTTAAGAAGGTACGGGTGGAATGAGAACCCAGGGTTTATAATCTCCACCTAGTTCTATGCTCTTTTCATGCTGCCAACACCTCTTCTTATACTGCCATGGCACTGGGGTCTAAGATGATGACCACGAGGCCTGGAAAGTCATTCTTAATCCAGAAATATCTCATTCTTATCATGATTCTCTATATACTAAGACAGAAGAGTGGATTTGGACATTTAAAAAAGATTTTCAACAATCCAAAAGTTAACCTCCAGCTTATGTGAAAATTATTTAACCAAAGCAGCACTTAATTGTGTGAGATATCATGGGATGAGAATATATAAACTTATATTTAGTAAGACCCACTAAGTGTCTGGTCCAGGAGGTGCTTGAGGAGAGATGAAAAAACAAAACAAAACAAAACAAAAAAACAACAACACAACATAAGAAATCTGTGACCATGACTAATGTGCTAATCAATATGGTAGAAAAACTAGGATACTACTTCTAACTTGACATCTAGGTAAACTAAGCTCAATGTATGACTTGAATTTCATTGGGAGAGGTGTGGAAGTTGGGAGAAATGGAATTAGGGTAGAGACAGGAAAGAGCTGAGTGGACAAGAGCCACAGCATAACTGGTCTCTGACACGGCAGGCTAGGATAGGATGTTGGCCTATCAAGGGGAGGATTTTTCTCTTGGAGAGTGGTAGGCAGCCATTTTAATAGGGTAGGGCCTGATTTAGAAAGTCTTGGGTGGTAGTCTGGGAGATTTTGACTGACCTGCCCAGGGAATTGTGAGTTTTGGAGCAAGGATGCGGCAGAGTTCATTTTGTTATTCCTATGTCTAGTGATGTTAGCTACGGGAAAAGTGTCAGTCATTTGTTACTGTGAACACATTTTGTCCATTGGGGCCTATCCTTTGACATTTCTGTCAGAGTTTGGCCATACCACTGATCTACCAGGTAGCAGTGGGAGGAGGAATTTTAAGATGTCTGACAAACATAAACAACTTTTGATTATCAGTGAATTTGGGAAACAAATGATTTCATTCCATAAAGATTTAATGAGTGACTATTATGTGCAATGCACTGGGCCTTGTCCTATAATACATAGTAAAGGAGATACCCATCTAACTGGGAAGGAGATGTGTACAGAAACACATGGAGAGCACAACAGGGGAAATAATTCACTTGGGGCAATGAAGTATAGTTTAATAGAAGTGACATTTGAAGCTGGGTCTTGGAAGATGAGTAGGATCTCAGTAGAGGGGCACAGAAGCAAAGGACATTCTAGTGGAAGGAGCCAGAATAGCAAGGGTAGAAAATTGAATGGCATGTTCAGGGAATGGTAAGTCTTGACTGAAGTGTAGGCTGTGTGAAGAGTTGTGGCTCGGGGGCTGATGAGCCAGGCAAACTAGGCTTAGGGATTTGCATATCAGAAGAGCCACTGCAGGTTTTGAACAGTAAAGGAACATGGCCCTATACTTTAGGTAGGTACTTTGGTAGCAGTTTGAGGAACAAATTGGAATGGAAATGTTGGAAGATCATATAGAGGGTATTGCAATAGTCCAAGCAAGATATGAGAAAGGTTTGCCCTTTCATATCAATGAGAATAGAGAGAAAGAAATGAATTTGAGTGACATTTTTAGAAATTACAAGTTTTAATGGGAGTAACAGGGGGAGTTCAGTGAGAAGAGAAAGATAAAATTCAGGGATGACTCCCAAATTTTTTGTCTTGGATGACTGTGCACATGGAAGGCAGATATTTGGCAGGGGAGATAAACTCACTGCCAAGAATCTGGAATTTAAGGGAGCAGCAGAAAGCCTGCTAGTGTGGTTGGTGATCAGTTCTGATATCCTGTCTCCCACAGGCACATTTGCTTCTGCAGCCTTGGGATTAACATCATGTATCTGAGAAGAGCTCCTTGCTAGTGGTTAATTCCCAAGGAGGCTCATCAGGCCTCAGGTAATCAGGAGTTGAGGATTTAGTTGTAATGCCTTTTATGGCTTCACCTCCCCAAAGTAATTGAGGCTCATTTGTTGGATAAAAATCAAAGGAATGATCTTGACAGAGCATAGCACAGATCCTGTAATGAAAGGGAAATGAAGATGGTTGTCAGCCCATTATTAAGCATAATAACTAGGTTGAAATTAGATGAAGGAGTTTATCTAGGCAGAACTTTCCTATTGATAAAGAGTAGAGGATAAAAGTGTGAAAGAAAAGCATGTAATCCAGTTCATGAAAATTGTAGAAATGCTTTTTAAAACCTGAAGCAATAACAGTCATTGTATTTATACAGCTGAAGTGAGGGATATTCTCTCTATTGATGGATACTGATACACAGATGAAATTTTAAAAATCCAATTCTTTTCCACTGACATAACTTTATTTTAAACAATAAAAATAAATAATAAAAATTTTAAAAATTTAAAAATGAAGAATTGGTTATGCTCATATTTCCAGGCTGGGGGCAAGGAAACAGGTGTCCAACAGAAAGGTAAAGTCCACTCACTTCTTAGAGAACTTGATTTTTTTGTGCTTGGGGCCTGCCCATTTGAGGAAAGCAGCCTCCACTATAATAGATGTAAATAAAAAAGAAACTTTTGATTAAGAACATTTGAAGGAAACTGATAGAGAAGCAGAAAAAATTCAACTCCCACATTATAATATTAAGAACAGGAGAATAACTATATTCAATTAGTATAAAACATAAATACAAATGTTAACATAAGCACACAATGCTATTTCTAGTTTACAATTTTAGGATTTGGGTGATCATTCTTAGATATTTAATTTTAAATAAATCAATAAAGGTCAGATAAAATGTATCCAAGGTGTAGATCTGATCTTCAGAGGTTAAAACAAGTACACAAATTATTAGTAATTCATTACTCTGTGAATGCTGTGTGTAGTTCATAGAAAAATAGCTGACATACATTATTTGATAGTTGTTTTTCCCACAATGATTATTATTTAGGGATATAATATCACTCAGCTGGGCAGGTCTATCTACTCTACTGGACATTAGAATACATATGACAATTTGGATAGTACCAAGCAAATTTTAATATTTTAATGGCTCATGAGCTGGAATAATGCCGGTGGTCTTGTTCCGGCATCTAGAAGGGTTCAGGACTTTGGAGAAGCACTGTACATAAATTAAATAAGAGTCCAGAGACGAAACATAATGTTGGAAGGCATTTTGGGGCCAGAGGAGCTTGGCTAAAGAAACCAAGTTCTCCTTGTCTCAGGACCCCTTGCTTTTTATTAACACAATTTTTCCTAAGGCAAGGTGGAGATATACACATCAAAGGGTAGGGCTACTATACAGAATCCATTGTCAGATTGGGGAAAAACTGCTGTTCAGGTGTTTGACCAGTAGGAGGCAATAATATGTAGATTAAGATGCCCTTAGCTGTCTGGCAGCAAGCAATCAATTTATGCATCCTTTTCAGGTTTGGGGAAATGCCCTCAGCCATTTCCAGATTATTCAGCTCTGCTGACATGCTGGAACTGGCTTCCGGCACCAGGATAAGGATTATAGGAGGCAGTATGTAGAACATACAATGATTAAGAACATAGGTTCTGGATTCAACTTACCTGGGTTGGGGTCTGAACTCTGCCACCACAACCTGAATGACCTGGAGCACATCACTTAAACTTTCTGAATTTTTATTTTTTCTCTTCAGTATAATGAGAATACTGAGGGTTCCTACCTACCAGAGTTGACATAATAAAGTGAGAAAAATACATACAAAGCAGTTAGCACAGTGCCTGGCTGTTCTGTACTAAGGGTTGGAAGAATGCCAGTAACTGCTTTTGTTGCATCTTTCTGTGCTGGGTCATGCAGTTGGTGTGTATGTAACCTGGTCACCCAGTTTGAGCATGCTTTGGGCTCCTTTTGTCATACACAGTGTCGCATCCCCAGAGGTGTGCTGTGATTCCTCCCCAGTAACCAGTGGTTGGCAGATAGCAAATCCTTAGTTTTAGAGTTTAGGTAGGGAAAAATATAAGTGCTACAGAAAAACTTGAACAACCTCCCCTCTAGTGGTCATTTGATGAACTGCCCCCAACAATTGCCCTGTTAGTTGAAAAGCAGGAGAAAAAAAAAAAAAGAAAGAAAGAAAAGAAAAGCAGGAGAGGTGGCCATATAAATGAGTGGGATACTGTTGAGATAGTTACAAGGAAACCTGGTTTAACAAATGATTTTTTAAAATCACAAATATATAATAAACTAGTGTTGGATGTACATCCCCAGGCAAAGGACTTAAGTTGTAATGAATATCCTCAATATATATGGAATTTCCATATATAGAGATTTTTTTTAATCCTCACCCTGGGGTATGTTTTTTTATTGCTTTTAGAAATAGAGGAAGGGAGAGAGCAAAAGAAACATCAATGTGAGAGAGAACTATCAACTGGTTGCCTCCCATATGTGCCCTGACCAGGAATTGAACCTGCAACCTTTGGGTTTATGAGACAATGCTCCAACCAACTGAGCCACCTGGCCAGGGCTTACATTATTATATTACATTAGAGATTGTAATTTTACTGCTCGCAAGACTTTTTATATAAAAAATGTTATAATCATTGTTGTTGATAACATATTATCCTCCTTAGGGACTTATCAACTTTTATCAGGGCTGTTTTCACAGCAAGTAGGTATGGCAGGATTTTCTCTCCTGGTTGTATTGAGGAGGAAGTGGAGGTTTATTTATAAAGAGGCTAAATAAGTTTGCTTTGCTTACCCAGGGTACTTTCCAGGGTACTATATTAGTTTTTACCCCTATGAGTCTCCTCTTGGAAAAATACATTGCACGGACACTGGCATGTCCCTTTATATGTTTCATACACTCCTTTCTTTGAATCTTCATGTCAAATAGTCTAAGCACAGTTTTTCAGATTGGAATAAAAATTATTAAAATAAAGACTTGAGTTTTAAAGTGGCTTCCTTTGCCTCATTATAATTATTTTGGATAGCTCAGATATTAAAGCATTTCTGCCAACAAGACTCAACCAAGAGTAAAAACTGTGAGCCTTACAGAAAACTAAATCAAGGGAGTAGAGATGAAAATCCAAAGAAACACAATTGTTCTTTTAAATACTTGAATTGGTATTCATAAGACTCAAGAATGATCAGAGAATGGATACTTCAGAAATAGGAAGTGTTTTATAATGCAATGACAGTGCTATTTATAATCATAAGGAATGATTGTGAAGCAAAGGATAGGCATACACTCACTTATACTTTGGATGAGTTTGCTCTGTAGCAATCTTCAATCCAACTGCAGAATTTCACTGTTTATTGGATAAAAATGTTTTCCTTCCTGCAATGCCCCTATTTACACTTAAGGCTTGTTCAGTAAAACCCAGTTATCAAACCACCTGTGGGAGAAGACAATCTGATCATAAACCACTTTTCTCAGGAGCGCTTTGGGGGCCAACTAAAAAAGGTGTTGCTGGAGTAGTTGTAAATAGAATAGAGCTGGATTGCTCTCTGAAGTAGAGGCCTGTGCTGCTGAGGTTAAGTTGTGGGTTGGTTTCCACTGTGGGTTACTCAGTTCCACTATGTCGCCAACCTGTCCATAGCCTGTGCCCTGGCCAGTTACATCACAGATATATTCATTCAGTTATTTGCCAAATGAGTATGGAGTGTCAACATGCAAAAGGGCTCTGAAAGTGTGGCATGTTATTGCAAACTCCTCATTACAGAATCATGACTTGCACTGGTGACTTCAGATGGCACCATCTGTTTTTTAATATATTTTATTGAAATTTTACAGAGAGGAAGGGAGAGGGCTAGAGAGTCAGAAATATCGATGAGAGAGAAACATCGATCAGCTGCCTCCTGCACACCCCCCACTGGAGATGTGCCTGCAACCCAGGTACATGCCCTTGACTGGAATCGAACCTGGGACCTTTCAGTCTGCAGGCCGACGCTCTATCTACTGAGCCAAACCGGTTAGGGCAGATGGCACCATCTTTGATTCCTGCAATTGTCCTTGGCCACTTGAGTTGTATGTGACCTTTTTCTTCCTTCTGCCTTTCTGCAAGTCTCTCACACCTTTCCGTGCTTAAACTCAAGGTTTCAGTCCCTTCATGATGTCTTGTCATTAGACTTTTCAGGCTTCTTTGCTCAATACATCCTTCTTAGTTGGTTCGCTAGTCCCATATCTACATATAAATCCTATTCCATCCCCTCTTGCGCCACTCTTGGTTTATTTTCCTAAGAGCGACAACTCAATAAAAGCAAATCATACCTCTTGTTAGAATCTAGTAGTGACTCAGTGCTCTATTGATGAAAATTCAGTGTGGGAATATATTTGGTGGCAGGTGAGCCTTCATGGATCCATGGTATCATACTCTTTATCTATTTTGGGGGAAAATTCCCTCAGGTCTCTTAAGATACCTTGTATTTTCATTTTGTATTGTGAATACAAAAGGAAAATACTAAGGGGAATGATGTTTGGAAATTGTTCTCCCCATTATTATATATCTGTTCTCTGCCTCCTGACTATCTTATAACTAAATACTCCCTCTCCGCTACACAAAGCAAGGGAACAGAAACTAAAATGAACCATAATCTATTAAATCAAAGACATTTTGTTTAAAAGGAAATGAATTCTCAGTGAACTCTTAAGGTCTGTATGACAAAGCTAATTATAATGGCAGTTAAATGTCTTCAACTCCCTTTGAGCATGATTGTTGTGTCTGAGAAGCAGATGTTTTGATAATGTATCCTCAATTCCAACCACACCTTGTCACTAATGGGTCAAATAGCCTGTTTATATTATAAAGGTGTAGATTTATGCAAGAGATCTTTTAGAATAGATAACTAAAGGGATTTAGAGAGCAAATGGAAGGACTATTCCAAAAGTTTTATTTTTTTCCTATCAATTAGGTAATGATAGAGGTTGAAGCTACTTTGCCAAGATAAAAATTTTAGTTCAAAAACACGTTCTGTGTACCTTAGGGTTAGGGAAAAACAAAAACAGGAATATAAAAGAGTTTTAAAAAATGGATATCCAGGTTTTCTTCCTATTAATGAACTTTTAAAATAAATCTATGAGAAGATATATATTTCTTTTAAAACATTTATATTGTTACCTCTCAGGTGTGTTAATTCATTACAACAGTAACACATATAGCACATAAAAAGAATAATATAAAATTCATTTAAATATGATAAAACACTAAATATTAAAATTGCATTTAGTCCAAAGATGTATCACCCATAATTTTTCATGACTCAGAAAGTTAAACTCATGCGGAGTTCTCTCTCTCTCTCTCTCTCTTCTTGACAATTATGAGACAAATGACTGGTTAAATGACTAATACCCGGGAGTGAATTAAAAAGCCCCCAAGAGATAGTCAGTGATCTATCTGGATTAGATTGTTAGTCTAATCCAGTTGTACCTTCATGACTTCAACAGTACACAATCCAAATTGATGGATATGATGCCCTCTGAATTCTCAAAAAAAAAAAGTTCAGATGCACTTCAGCATAAATTTAGAAGGAGTTATTTATTTGATTATTGATTTATTTCTAACAAAAACTTCCAATATTATAGGAAGATTTGGGGGAGCTTGTAATCAAAGCCCATACACAGCAGACAGTATAAAATGAAGTCAGAAAGAAATAAAAACCATGGAGTTAAAAAACTTTCTTGGGCCATAGACTCCTTTGAAGATCTTAGAAAAAGCTGTGGAACATCTTCCCAGAAAAGTATAACCATGCACAAAGGCGCAACATTTTACCAACAATCGTGAAGTCTACCCAGACACCCTCCCCACCTGGGTGTCCTTGAATCCCTGGTAAACACCCTTCTTTCATAGATAGCAACATTCTGAGGTAAGATAGTTATTACACTTGAGCATTGCATTTAGCTCTGAAGTTGCTGTCAACCAAGGTTAAAAGAGAAACACAATGGGTTATAGAGTTCTCAAAATCTAAGAAAGGGTGGAGATCAGTTGATAAAGTATAAGCAAGTATATAATTTTTAAATCTCAGTGTTATACAGTTTGTGAAAGCATTATTTTATAACAAGTAATCAAGTAATATTAAAGAATATTGAATAATTTAATGAAATTATTTGAAAATAAGCAATTGGAAGTAGAATATCTATGCTAATCATATTGACTAGATATTAAATTAGCCACAGTTATCATGTCCAACCCTCCTGGAAAAGATGTAATTTTCTGTATATGTCTTTACTTAATGTTAGATTTACCCACCTAATATTATTTGGTTAAATTTGACATTAATTTAATGTATTCCCATGGGCACATACCATCTGAGCAGCAAGGGAGGCCTCAGGGAATAAAAAGAAATTGAACGGTGATTAAATATCTGCTATTAATAGGTCAGACTATAGAAAAATGACATGTAGATAACAGTGAATAATTACTTTAGATGTCCACTGCTTCCAAACCAGGTATTTACTTTCTCAAAGGCAAATAAATACCATAATGGTTCTTATCAGTTATAGGCAGAGGCAGCATATGGTAGGGGTTAAAAATTGTGGTTTCTATATGTGGTTTATATATAAACCACAATACTGGAATCAGAGACTGTTTATCCAGCACTTATTAGCTGTGTGACACTGGGAAAAGTAACTGAACCCTGAGTCTCAGTTTTCTCATCTGTAAAACAAAAATAATAAAAGTGTCAGTCTCAGGGCTGTTCCTAGGCTAGAAAGGGGCCCTGTAGAAGTACTTGTTTTGTGGGGCTCATATCTATATAATCTATTTGAGTCAACTAAAATGTCCGTGTCATTCTAGCAATTCAACCTCACACTCTTGTGGCATTGGGACCTAGCAATGGGTCCCTAGGCAAACCCCATAGACATGAGTGCTGGAGCTTCCTGGGGGATCTAGTCAACCCCAAGCAGAAGCTTTCTATACAGGATTGAAAATACTCCAAAGGTACAGGGCTCGAGCAGACTCCTGCTTTTTCCACTGGTCTGCCTTATAGGACCACTGGGAAGATTGAATGAGGTAATCTATGTAAGGCACTTTCCATAGTGCCTGGCTCATAGTATGTCCTCAGTATATGTTGGCAACAATTGTTGTTCATATCATTGTTATCTACAATACTCACTGTATCTCATGCCTCATTTGGTTTTCTTTTAGTGGATGGATGCATTGATTGGTCAGTGGATCTCAAGACATACATGGCTTTGGCAGGCGAACCAGTCCGAGTGAAATGTGCCCTTTTCTACAGTTATATTCGCACCAACTATAGCATGGCCCAGAGCACAGGGCTCAGGCTTATGTGGTATAAAAACAAAGGTGATTTGGAAGAGCCCATCATCTTTTCAGAGGTCAGGATGAGCAAAGATGAAGATTCAATATGGTTTCACTCAGCTGAGGCACAAGACA
>NW_005871050.1:30837008-30844144 GCF_000147115.1 Myotis lucifugus | reverse complement strand
TGATTCTACACTTGGTGTTTTAAGGTGAGTGCTGAATGAAAATATTGTTCAACTAGAGCCCAGTGTGCGAAATCACATAGCGCTGCCACGCACTCAACGCCACGCAATCACCACCTGTCTTGACACCCGAACCTCTCCACAAAGAGCTCCAGCGCGTCTGGCCCAGCCCCCAACCCCTCTGGCCTTCTCTGGCTGCTTCAAGCCCAGCCCTCAGTCCCTCAAGTCAACTCTGGCTGGTCCCGTCTTCTCTGGGTGCCTCCCTGATTCCGCCCTGTCTCTGGAGCAGCACCCCACTGTACGCACAGGCAGCCTCCTGCTGATAGGAGCTAGAAAAGAGCTAATATGCTAATGGCCCAGTCGTGAAGCATTACAGCATCCTGACCATTAGCATATTACCTCTTTATTAGTATAAATACCATAGCTGGTAGTCTTTTGATTAGGTCTGGAGTGTGTGCAGGTGTGCCTCACCTTTACATTAGGTATGTTTTTGAAAAGTTGCAGTGTGTGCAAAGCTTCAATAAATTCAATTTTAATTATTTATTGGAACTACATTGCAAATCTTTATCAAATTTTCATAAAATGGGACTCCCATTTACTGTGTGTGTTATTTAATTTAAACATTTTGGGATTCATTTCTTCCCCAACTCAACCCCTGCCCCAGGGCCTTATATTAACAGTTGTTTTTGCATAGAGCCTCTTCTCTACCCATTATTTATTCAATCATTTGCTTATATCAATATGGGCTTATGGATATTTATATTATACATTGGGTTATAGTTCAATGCTACTTTATTTTTTGGTTCAAATTCTTCCACCTTTGTCCATTGGGAGCTCTTTCAATAGGTGCCTCTGCCACTTTGACATAACCTCATTATTGTGGTTTTATTTATTTTAGCATTTCCTTATATTCTACTACTATAAGATATTATAGGCTTATCAAGTCTATTTTTTTACCACAGTTCTAGAATTAGCCATTTTTTCCAAGGAGCCCTGATTCCTTTTAATAGAGAAACCACAATTTGGGTGCTAGATGTGCTTGTTGCTACTGGGGTGGGGCTACTTTTAGGCACTCTCAGCTGACAGGCTATTTACTTTTAAGCAAAGACTTGTATTATTCCATGAACAAGTTGAATTTTTCAATGCCCTTGAAATCCTTTCCTATAGGTATCTCTCTTTCAAGTACATATCAGTTGGCCATGTTTGTAGCTATTGTAGATACCATCTAAGTCAGTGGTTCTCAACTCACATCTAGATCAATAGAAGAAAATGGGATGGTATTCTACTGAGAAGAGACTTAATTAAAGCATAAGTGGTGATCTATTTAATCACACAGCAGGTCTTAGTGATTGGGACTGATATGTGTAGGTAAAATTTTGAACATTATCCCTCATGTGTGCCTTGATAAGGAAAAAGTTTGGGAACTGCTGTCCTGAAGGAAGCAACTGTGTTTTGTCAACTCAGACATATAGAAATATCTTCCATAATGACATATGTAAATCAGGTAGCATTTGTGTGTGAATAATAAACATGTTTTTCAGATTTAGTATTGGCCATTGATGCCAAATATGTGACAAATGAGAAAGTCAATCCATATAGGTGATTCTATGCCATTGCTAAGGGAGTGACATTTATAATATGAAAGGTTTTGAACTTCACAATGTCTATATTCACCTAAAATTTCCATATTGAAACTAAGGTAATCATGAATGATTTTTGTATGCTTCACAGATATCATTAAAATTATTGATTTTTATGCCCTTAAAAATGCAGATAAATTTAGTAATATTCTCCACCCATTTGAATCATAACAAGAAAAGTTTACTATTTGTGACCTTTCAGTAGCCAATTAAACATATTTTTTTTGTTTTTCTTTGACCAATCTCAAGAGTATGTAGTTGAATTTTTCAGCATGTTAGTGGGTTAGTAATAAAGAAATGGTGGACAAGCGAGTCATATTTTGAGAGACTTATAGCCTTTCTCTCTTCCCACCTGAATCTTTTCAGTGGAGGAAATTATATATATATATATATATATATATATATATATATATATATATATCCAGCAACCGGAATGCCAGAATGACCAATCTCTTGCAGCCCCTCCCCCTGTCCAGCCCTGTCCCTGATTTCCCCCCCTGATTGGGGGGGAACCAGCCAACAGCCCACAGCCCCTCCCCTCCCACCTTCCTGGCCCCCAAATGCCCCCCCCCACCCTGATTGGAGGCGAGGCTGGCTGGCCAACTGCCCATGACCCCTTCCCACAGCCGGCCCTGCCCCGATCGGCCCCACCAGGGTGGGCTGGCCGGACCCTACCCGTGCACGAAATTGTGCACCAGGCCTCTAGTTGGTGGGATAAAAATGATGAGAGCAATCTTATTTGACAAAATTTCACACATAACTTCAACAACTTGGAACAAAGGGTGACTTAAGCTATGGATGAAGATAGATGTATTAATTTAATCCTTAATTGAATTCACAATTATTGAAATGAATCTGCTTATATAAAAACCCTGGGTGTAACATCATGGCCAGAACCGCGACCAACCGGAAGGAAGTTAGTCCTGCAGGGGTTGTCTTGGAAACGGCTGTGCCCTCCTCCAGCTGTTTCCTGGAGGGCGAGATTTCAAGCAGGAACCCACCCTCAGGGTGAGGTTTCAGGCAGGAACCCGCCCTCGGAGCGGAGCATGGAAGTGAAATGATTTGTAATGGATCTATTATTGAAGCTACCTTTGGAAATACTATATCTATAGATAATATCAATAATATATCTAAATGTGCAATTCTTTGTCCAAAAAATGAGCATGTTCAAAAATTAAATGAATAAATTTTGGATATACTCGATGGAGATTTTCACACATATTTGAGTGATGATTCCATTGATTCCACAGATGATGCTGAAATGGAAAATTTTCCCATCAAATTTCTTAATAGTATTACTCCTTCGGGAATGCCATGTCATAAATTGAAAGTAGATGCAATCATCATGTTATTGAGAAATCTCAATAGTAAATGGGGTCTTTGTAATGGTATCAGATTTATTATCAAAAGATTACGACCTAACATTATCGAAGCTGAAGTATTAACAGGATCTGCAGAGGGAGAGGTTGTTCTGATTCCAAGAATTAATTTGTCCCCATCTGATACTGGCCTCACATTTAAATTGATTCGATGACGGTTTCCCACGATGCCAGCATTTGTGATGACTATTAATAAATCACAAGGACAAACTCTAGACAAAGTAGGCATATTCCTACCTGAACCCGTTTTCACACATGGTCAGTTATATGTTGCTTTCTCTCGAGTTTGAAGAGCATGTGACGTTACAGTTAAAGTTCTAAATACTTCATCACAAGGGAAATTAGTCAAGCACTCTGAAAGTGTTTTCACTCTTAATGTGGTGTACAGGGAGATATTAGAATAAGTTTAATCACTTTATCAGTCATTGTTTGCATCACTGTTGTTTTTATATCATGTTTTTGTTGTTTTCATATCATGTTTTTGTCATTTTTATATCATGCCTCTGTTGTTGTTATATCCTTTTGTTACTGTTTATTTATTAATCAATTTATATATGATTTTCATATACATTTTACTAATTTCCTTTCATCTCTCACACTTCTATTATAGAGAAAGGGCAAATAGCAATATTAAAATATCTCTGCTAATTAATTCCCTTTTTATAAAAAATATATTTTATTGATTTTTTACAGAGAGGAAGGGAGAGGGATAGAGAATTAGAAACATTGATGAGAGAGAAACATCGATCAGCTGCCTCCTGCACACTCCCCACTGGGGATGTGCCTGTAACCAAGGTACATGCCCTTGACCGGAATCAAACCCGGGACCCTTGAGTCTGAAGGACGATGCTCTATCCACTGAGCCAAACCAGTTAGGGCAATTAATTCCCTTTTATTGTGCACGAATTTTGTGCACCAGGCTACTAGTGATTAAAATAATTGAACATCTGTCAAAATCTGTGTGTTTGGGAATCACAATATTTAAGTGCAGAGAACAAGATATAGGTTCAAAAACCATTGTGACCATTTACTTCTCCAATAAAGTAGATAAAATAAGGAAACTCATTCTTAAATAGGAACATAATCAAACTATTTTTGGTCTTTAGTAATCATTGAAGTAAATGAGGTTCTCAAAATCTGAATTCCTCACTAACTCTTTCAACAGGGTTCCTTGTGGCATTTAAAAGCTCTGAGACATGAATTTACCTTGCTATTCATCATATTTGTGTGATTCTTACTCTAGAAAATCATTACCAGAAAAGTTGAATGAGGTGGAGGTATCTATACTAATAAAAGGATAATATGCTAATTAGACTGGATAGACCGGATGTCTTCCGGATGTCCTTCTGTACAAAGCCACAATAGCTGCGAGGGCTAAGGAGGGCCAAGGAGGGCTGGCAGCTGTGGTGGCTGTGAGGGCTGGCAGTAGCAGCAGCAGCGGGATGATGGAGGCGGTGCCTTCCCCTAATCGGCCTGGTTGCCTCCTGCAGAGGAGCAGGCCTAAGCCATTAGTAGTACATCCCCTGAGGGCTTCCAGACTGTGAGAGAGGGAAGGTCTGGCTGAGGGACCGCCCCCCCAGTGCATAAATTTTCATGCACTGGACCTCTACTTTGAAATAAGAACTTCATGTTACTAATTACTGAATCTGTACAATGAGTACAAGTGTTCATTATATTGTTCTTTTTAATTTCGAGTATGTGTAAAATGTTGCATAATAAAAAAATAAAAATAAAGTATAAAGCAATTTTGGCTGACTTTAATGGCCCTTAAATGATACTGACCCATATGTGTGTATGTAGCATATATTAAACAAGTTTTATATTTCAATCAACAAACAACTGTTGAACATGTACCATGGGATTTACTTTATGGCATATTGCAAAGAATCCTGTGCCTTTAGAAAGAGAAGTAGTTGTTCTAGTCTTCCTAAGACTCTAAGAAGTGGCTTTTATCACCTTCCAACCTACTATTCTAATACCCACCATGGTTACCAAGAGATTTTCAAGGACAGTGAACATTTCTTATAATTCAATTTCAACTTAACTATTGATCCTTGAAAAGTTAGGAGTTAACAAGTTGGTTGCCTGGGTAGTAATTTCCAGGAGAGCAGATAATAAAAATGAGAGCCTGGATCTAATAGAATTAATTATCTTCAGAAAAGATCCAAGATTGTACAACGGGGTCTTGAGACAACAACAATGCCTTCTCTGGGCTGTGTAGGCTAACACAGGCTAAAGTGTGATGCCATTAGTTATTTCTTTTACTGAACTTTGATTTTAAGTGAGAGCCAATTTACTTATTTTTTTGTAGTGATTATGCATAAGGGAACATATATAGCACCTGATTTTATTTTCAAAATCTCAAAAATTTAATAACCTACTTGATTATAAAATTATAAGTAACTTAAATAGCAAAGTATTGGCAATTGTAATCTATTTTCATTTTATTTTTTAGTGAATTTTCTATGCTGTAATGTTTAGGTAGCCTTATTGTTGCACATTAGCTATATGATACTCAGAAATATAATCATTCTATGGTACAATACCTATGTAATTTGAACTCCATTCAATTTGTTTATTGGAAGGAAGCAGATGTTTATAGCTTAGTCAGCAGAGTTACCTGCTTTGTAAGAATTAATGAGTTATATTTGATAATCATAAAACAAGAATTGATTCAATTAACCACTGCTAGGCTAGCTAATCCTGGTATATATATACATACACACACTAGTAGCCCATCACATGATAACGTGCTCAGTAGGCTGCCCGTTGCTTCCGCGGGAGCCAGTGGGAACCACAGCGTGCCACTGGGAGCCCTGCTGCTTCCATGGGAGGCGGGAGGGACCTGCGTTCATTCTGCGGGAGCTGGGAAGGATCCACGCTGCTTCCATGGGAGGCAGGAGGGATCTGTGCTGCTTCCACAGGAGGCAGGCCTACCGTCTCCTCTCCAGGCCTCCTCTTGGCCACAGAGGCTGCAGGCCAGCCCCCCATCCCTGTCCCTGTGCGTGTCCGCTATGGCTCCGGGGGGCTGGCCCGAGCCAGGTGCATGACAAAGCAAGCATTCCACCAGGTCGCTAACACAGCCCGATCTCAGCAGCTGCCCCCCCGGGACTGGGGGACTCTGGCGGGTCTGAGAGGACTGGACACCACCATCTTGTGTCTATGGGCACCTCCATCTTTGTGATGGAGTGACAGTTAATTTGCATATTACCGTTTTATTAGATAGGGTGTGTGTGTGTGTGTGTGTGTGGTTTATTTCATCTCTTGTACAAACTTCAGTGACTTTCTGTAATATAAGTATTTTACTCATATCTAGGTTTTAACCTATTACAAGAGTTGCATATTCAAAATATTTTTAGGGGCTAAAAATATAATATAATTGTGGCAGGCTATCTGAAACATTTTAGAGACTGTAGCAATCCATGGGGCAGGGGCCTAAGCCACAGTCTGGCCTCCCTCTGTGGGAGGCGACTGGCAGGCAGATCATATATTTGCAGGCTATACATATGGAATATTACTCAGCAATAAAATACAATGAAATTTTTTGCACTTATGAGAAAGTGGATGGACCTAGAGGGTATTATGCTAAGTAAAATAAGTCAGACTGCAAAAGACAAATGATGTATGATTTCACTTATATGTAGAATCTAAAAAATAAAACAGATTAGTAAATCAATCAAAATCAAAACAGACCCATAGAGATATAGAATACACTTATGGTTGGCAAAGGGGATGGAGGTGGGGGATAGGTGAAATAAAAAAATAGCAATTAAGTCATAACATAACAAAGATTAGAGAAAAAGAATACAGAGCTTGTTTCAAAGGGCATCTTGTCTCATGGTTAATTTGTAAATGTTGATGATTTTCTAATCCATTCATCTGTTGATGGGCACTTAGGCTGTTTCCCAATCTTAGCTATGGTAAATTGTGCTGCTATGAACATAGTGGTACATCTACACAAGGGAATACTATGCTGCTGTAAAAAGAAGGAATTCTTACCATTTGCAACAGAATGGATGGAACTGGAGAGCATTATGCTAAGTGAAATAAGCCAGTCAATGAAAGAAAAATACCACATGATCTTACTCATTTATGGATAATAAAGACCATTATAAACTGA
>NW_005871050.1:30824494-30836884 GCF_000147115.1 Myotis lucifugus | reverse complement strand
TAAGAGATCAACCAAAGGACTTGTATGCATGCATATAAGCATAACCAATTGACACAAGACACTGGGGGGTAGGGGAGGCCGGGGGGAGGTCAAGGGGGAAAAAGGAGACATATGTACCACTCTGTAATATTTTAAGCAATAAAACAAAATTAATATATATATAAATATTAAAAAAATAAAAAAATAAATGTTGATGATTAAGTTAATATTTCTATTGCTTTTTAGAAGAAAAGAAACCAAACTTATTTTGTAAAGGTGTTTCTTTAATTTCTGCTGTCCTTACCTGGGTACCAGACATGAGCCTGTGCTTGCCCATAAGCCTGCTGTCTACCTGGTGTTAGCCAGTCAACAAACAAACAAACCATGATTAATACTTTAAATGTGGCAGTACCTAGGTGAGATATCAGATAAGTGGATAATTTTAAAATAGAATTATGAAGACTTGTTAACCAAGTTTATATGAAGAATAAGTATGGGGAAGTAGAATAGACCATGATTTTGAGGAATCTTCCTAGAAAAACTAGGTGGTGTGACTAGTGTTGTCTCTAATCATGATAGATGTTATAGGAAGAAGAACGGACCTATATTTGCCTTTATGACAGTCATATAGAATCAAAGTTAGATGATTCTGAGCTGGAACATAGGCAAGAGTACAGAACCTAAGAAAATTATTATAGACTTGGATGTTTTCAGCACTTAGTTTGTTGTTGGAACCTAGTGCTTGAACAAAATTGCTGTAGATGAAGGTGGGTGTGGGGAGAAGAAAAACCCAAACACACAAAACAAAGGAAGGAATCCTGAGGCCTGGGGGAAGATGCCCAACATTTTGAGGATAGGTTGAGGAAGAGAAGCTAGTAATACAGTTATAATAAGATGTTAGAGAAGTAGACATCATGAGGAGAGTGTTTAGAAGTAAGGAGATATTCAGAAAGTTAAAGGGGTTAAAAGTTCCAAGTCATACATACTGGTAGAGGTCAGATAGGATAAGGGTTATTAGATGTGGATAATAAGATATTCTTAGTCAGTCTAGTGTTAGAAATTCAATAGAATGATGGAACAGCAACAAGATGATAGTGGGTTATAGAGTGAAGTTAGAGCAGCATACAGAAATTTTGAATGTTGACAAGTCTTTCAAGATCTCTGAGAGTAACAGCTATGGTGGATTGGCATGGGGGTCCAAGAATAGATCATGGAAGCATAGTATGTGACAACTTGTTATGGGGACAATTGACTAATACACTTTTCAAATGAAGACAGGGAGAATACTCTGGCTACTACTGTATGGGGAGGAAGATAATTATATGTAAAGAAACCTCAGTGATTTCAAAGAACTTGCAATGTAACTCCTGCAATAAAGCAAAACTTCTAAATGCTACAGGGAATAATTATGAAACAACATATTGGCAGTTAAAAAATACCAATGTAATCGAAATAAGAAGCAGTGAGGAAGTATGAAGTAGTTATTAGAGTGAGTGAAATTCAGGAGTGGGGAGTTCTTTCTGGAGGAGGTTTTTGTTTGTATTTTTCATTGAAACATCTGGTCTCTTCACAGAAAAATTATTTGGTTATGGTATGATGTATAGAAAATTGATTCTCTTAAAATTGCTTTCAACCAAACAATAAAGTAGGGATCACTCATACTATAGTGTGCATGATGGTGGTGGAAGGTAATCTTTTGACTTTACCTTGATTGTCCCCTTATTTTTGCCCACATCTCAGTCACTTGCAGACAGATTTGGAACTAGGTACTGTACCCTTAAATGGCAGGTTATAATTCCTTTCCTTGATATTGATGACTTGAATTTACTCCTGGAAGATCCATAATCCCCAGTAATCTATGAATGGATGATAATATTTATAAACTTTTTTCTTGTGACTTAAATGCTGAACCCCTCAAATAAATTATAGTTTGTTTTGAATTCAAGGAAAATTTTATTTGGGTGATAAAATTTTATTTTAGAATATATATATATATATATATATAATTTCTACTATAACCTCATCCATTGGCTACACTTTTTTAAACAACAATAAAGCATAACATCTTGATTTACTTTACAGTTTGCTTGGGAGTTAGTGGATTAGTGGTCATGATGTTAAGGGGGTTAATTTTTATTGAGTACTTACTATATTCTTGGTACTGTGCTAAGTGCTTTAAATGAACCAACTCATTGCTGGGAGATCTCTATGAGTTTTTTTAGATTTCTGCATGTTTTATGAGCAGAGGAACTGACTATTCCTTGTCCAAAATTATCTTTTCAAGGAGGTATGTACAGAGAACAATATTAGAGTCTAGAAATAGTGTCTCCCACCAGAGAAAAGGGCAAGATTGCTTACAGCACTAGAAAATATAGGTAGTATCTCCCTTTTGAGCAAAGGACTGGCATGATTATGACTTATTAAAAGATTTGTGCTTCCTAAGTTTGGGATTCTTCTCCTGTAATGCAATTCACTGCTTATGCAGATGTCATCTGGCCCTTTAATGTTGTCTTGTAGGAGTTTGATTTGGGAAGGCACCACAAATGCTGATACTCTGGCTACTTCCATTGCTGTGAATAATTAACTGTCCATTCTGTGACCCAGGAGTTTCTTGTCTTCTAACAACACTCATGAAACTTGCAGGCTAATGTGTTAGCTTGCAGTATGGTAAAATCTCAGACCCTCAAGGTTCTTAACACATGTAATACAACAACCCAACAAGGATAACTCTTTTTATTATGCTTACATTATAGGTGAAAAAAACCACATACCTCAGTGACCTCTCCAAAGATTTATAGTTAGCACATAATAGAGCCTGGATCTGAACCCAAGCCTCTCTGACTCCAAAAGCCACATTCTAAAGCAGTGAGCTACTCATGTCCAGTTCAGTTGAAGTCACTGGATTGACCTTTTATCCAACTGCATCATGAACCAGAAAGAAATTGTGTTGGAATAATCCTGGATTGGAGATTATCAATGTTATGCCAAAGGTTACATATTCATGTCAACAGGAGAGAAAAGCAGTTAATTGTTCTTTGCTCATGCCTCCAATAAACTTTTATTTGTTTACTACCTTGGTTTCTGTCTAATGGGAAAAAGTACATAAACTAAAAATCTTTAATATTGGCATTCTTATAGATTAGAGATATTATTCATGAAAGATGGCATTCTTTGATAAAACAAAGAAAATGAAAGAAAAACCTGAACTCTTCATAACTCTAAATATGATTACTTAAAGACTAAAAAGTTCAAAAGTGTGTTTTTCAAAAGATCCTGTGTTCTCCTAATTTATTATTGTAGCACAGATATTTTAATGATTGAATTAAGTTTACATATTTTTTACAATATACAGTATGGCACATAGCAGATGCTCAATAGATGTCATTTGAGTGCATCTAAAAGGTTGTGGCTCTTTATAAAATTACTAGACGCCCATGCACGAAGATTCGCGCAATAGGCCTTCCTTCCCCTGGCTGCCAGCACTGGTTTTCCTCCGGCACCCGGGACCCAGGCCTTAGGTCCAGCCGTGGCAGTGAGGGTAGGCTTCTCTGCTCTGGCTGCTCCCAGCCCCTCCTTTTATTCCCCCCAGCTCCTCAAGCGGAGGCCAAGGCTGGCTGGAAGCCAGCCACTCCTTGAGCGGAGCCCAGGCCCCCAGCCCCTCCTTGAGTGGAGCCCAGGGCGGGCTGGAAGCCTGGTTTGCTCCTGGTGACCCAGGCCTCGAGCCACTCCATGAGCGGAGTCCAGAGTCCAGGGCTGGCGGGAAGCTTGGCTTCCTCCATCTCCATGAGCAACCCAAGCCTCCTGCTAGCTCCAGCTTCGTGGCCGCCACTATCTGCAGTAGTGTTCTGTCTTCACTCAGCGCCTGTGTATGCAAATTTACTGCCATCTTTGTTGGGTTAATTTGCATAGTTGCTCTGATTGGCTGGTGGGCATAGTGGAGTGACACCATTTTGCATGTTACTATTTTATTAATGTAGATATTAGAAAATTTGTCAGAGCTTTGATCCTTGTTCATTTTGTTAAGAGTTTCTTTTTTTATTGTACATTCTTTTTATTTGGACAAATGTATAGTGACATGTATCCATCATTATACTATGATACAGAATACTTTCATTGCTCTAAAAATCTTCTGTGCTCTACCTATTCATCCCTGCCCCCACCCCAGCCATTGGTAACCGCTAATCCTTTGCTGTCTCCATAGGTTTGCCTTTTTCAGAACATCATATATAGCTTTTTCAGATTGGTTTCTTTTGCCTATTAGATGTATTTAAGGTTCTCCACATATTTTCATGGCATTGTAGCTCATTTATTTTTTGCATTTAATACTATTCCATTGTCTGGATGTACTACAGTTTCTTTATTTACCTACTGAATTACATCTTGGTTGCTTCCAAGACTTGGCAATAGTGAATATATCTGCTCTAAACATCTATGAGCAGGTTTTTGTGTGGACATGATCTTTCCATTCCTTTGAATAGATACCAAACAACATGAATACTCGATCATATAGTAAGAGTGTTTAGTTTTATAAGAAACTGCCAAACTATCTTCCAAAGTGGCTGTAACATTTTTAATTCCCACCAGTAATGAATAAGAATTCCTGTTTCTCCACATCCTCACCAGCATTTGGTGTTGTCAGTGTTCTGGATTTGGGGCATTCTAATAAGTATGCAATAATATCTCATTGCTGTTTTAATTTGCATTTCCCTGGTGATATATAACATACAACTTTTCACATGCTTATTTTCAATCTGTATATTTTCTTTGATGAAGTATATATCAAGTTTTTGGCCCATTTTTAAATTGGATTATTTAATTTCTTATTAAATTTTAAGATATTTTTTTCATATATTTTGGATAACCTTTGTCAGATGTGTTCTGTAAATATTTTTTCCCAGTCTGTGGATTGTCTTCTAGTTCTCTTGACATTGTCTTTTAGAGAGCAGAAGTTTTTAATGAAGTCCAGCTTATCAATTATTTCTTTCATGCATTGTGCCTTTAGTGTTTTAATTTAAAAAATAATTGCCATATCCAAGATCATTTAAGTTTTCTCCTATATTGTCTTCTAGGAGTTTTATAGTTTTACATTTTACATTTAGGTCTGTGATCCATTTTGAGATACCTTTTGTGATGGGTGTAAGATTTGTGTCTAGATTCATTTTCTGCATGTGGTCCAACTGTTTCAGCATAATTTCTTGAAAAAACATATTTGCTCTATAGTCCTGTGTTTTTTTCTTTGTCAAAGAGCAGTTGATTATATTTGTGTGGTTCTATTTCCAGGATCAATATTCTGTTCTATGCATCTATTGTCAAGTGTCTCATTAATACCAGATTGTTTTAAATACTGTAGTTTTACAGTAAGTCTTGAAGTCAGGTAATGTTCTCTCTTTCTCTCTCTCTCTCTCTCTCTCTCTATATATATATATATATATATATATATAGTACATATTTTGATAGAAATATACCTAAGTATTTTATTTTGAGGTTTATACCTAAGTATTTTATTTTGAGGTTTCTAATATAAATGGTATTGTTTTTAATTTCAAATTAAAAGCTTATTCATTGCTGGCATAATGCAAATAAATTGACTTTTGTGTATTAACTTGATGTCCTACAAACTTGCTATATTTGCTTATTAGTTCTAGGATATTTTTGGTCAATTCTTTCAGGTTTTCTACATAGACAGTCATGTCATTTGTGGTCAAAGATGCTTTTATTTCTTCCTTCTGAATCTGTATATTTTTATTTCATTTTCTTATCTATTGCATTAGCTAATACTTCCAGTATGATCTTGAAAAGGAGTGGTGAGAGAGGATGGCCTTGTCTTTTTCCTGATCCCAGTGGGAAGCTTCTTTCTAATTTCTCACCACTAAGTGTGATGTTAGCTGTAGGCTTTTGGTAGATATTCTTTATCAAGTTGAGGCATTTCCTCTGTATTCCTAGTTTACTGAGTTTTTATTATGAGTGAGTGCTGGAATTTGTCAAATGATTTTCCCATATCTACTGATATCCTGTGAGCTTTCTTTTTTAGCTTGTTGATGTGATGGATTGCACTCATTGATTTTTTAATATTGAATCAGCCTTCCATACTTGGGATAAATCCCACTTGATTATGGTATATAATTATTTTCATACATTACTAGACTTGATTTGTTACTATTTTGCTGGGGATTTTGCATTTATGTTAATGAGAGATATTGATATGTAATTATGTTATTTTTGTAATGTTTTAGGTTTTGGTATTAGGGTAATGCTGGCCTCATAGAATGAGTTAGGAAGTATTCTTGCTGCTTCTGTCTTCTGAAAGAGATTGCAGAGAATTGATATACGTTCTTCCTTAAATACTTGATAAAAACCACCAGTGAATCTATCTGGGTCTGGTGCTTTCTATTTTGGAAGGTTATTAATTATTGATTCAATTTCTTTAATGGCTATAGGCCTATTCCATATTATCTGTTTCTTCTTGCATGAGTTTTGGCAGATTGTGCCTTTTAAGGAATATGTTATCTAGCTTATCCCTTTTGTGGTCATAGAATTGTTCATAGTATTGCTTTATTATCTTTTTTTGATATCTATGTGACCTATAGTAATATTTCCTCTTTCATTTATTTTATTTCTTTTTATTTTTTTCAATTACAGTTGACATACAATATTATATTAGTTTCTGGTGTACAGCATTGTGGTTAGATATTTATATAATTTATAAAATGATGGCTCCTATAAGTCTAGTACCTATCTGACAACATGCATAGTTATTACAATATTGACTATATTCCCTATGCTGTACTATACATCCCTGTGACTTTTGTAATTGTCAATTTGTACTTCTTAATCCCTTTACATTTTCACCCAGCTCCCAACTCCCTTCTATCTGGCGACCATCAGTTTGTTCTCTGAATCTATGAGACTCATATTAGTAACTGTGTCATCTCTCTTTTTTCTCCTCTTAGTCTTTAAAAACATTAACACTATGTATTTAGTTATATGTCCTTATTTCTGCACTCACCCAAAAGTCTCCTTTCCAACAAGATCAAATATATTTTTCAATGAAATTTTCTTTTTGTATTGATTCTCAAGTAATAGAGTTTATCAAAGGGATATATATATATATATTGATTTCAGAGAAGAAGGGAGAGAAAGATAGAAACATCAGTGATGAGCAAGTATCATTGATTGGCTGTCTCCTGCATGCCCCCTACTGGAGATCAAGCCCAAGACCTGGGCATGTGCCCTGACTGGGAATCGAACCAAGACCTCCTGATTCATAGGTCAACGCTCAACCACTGAGCAACACCAGCTGGGCTTAGGGTCTGAGATTATTCATTTGTGTCTCTTCCCTGAATTTTCTATAATATCAGTTCATAGTTCTTATGGTTTGAGGAAGACAATATCATCCAAGGAAGGTGATTGATTAATTGATAGCTATGAAATACAGTCAAATCACATTTACAAAATGTCAGAAAGCAAAATTGGTTTTAGTTTACTCATCACTAGATGGTTCTGAAATTTGCAAGGAAAGTGTTTTGAAGTAAGGATAAGACAACTAAAGCAACCATTTAGAAAAATTTCAACTATATCCTAAATCATTTTATCTTGGCGTCTGCTTTTATATGTGAAAAAGTCCCTAATTAATTTAGTTTCTTTTTAATAGATTAGTTCTGGTGATATAACAAATTCACATACACACAAATTCTGAAATAAAATGTTAGGTTTTATAGTATAAACCTTTTTTTATAAATGGGAGTTAGAAAGGGGCATCTGGATTTTTCATATATGTCTTAAATCCTGGGTCTTACTTTTCCCCTCTTATAACCCAAGAATCATCAACATTTTCCCTCAGAAATACTTCTGGAAAAAAGTATAATTTATGACCTAAAGTAGCTAACATTAAATTTTTGGAAAATAAAGTGAAGTTTATTTATAAATTAGCAAATTCTTCTGTGCTGGCCCTGGCTGGTGTGGCTCAGTTGGATGAGCAGCATCCACTGCACTGAAAATCACCGGTTCGATTCCCAGTCAGGGCATATGTTCAGGTTGGGGGCTCGATCCCAGGTCTGGGTTTGCTGCAGGTGCATGCAGGAGGCAGTCAATCTGTTTCTCTCTCACATTGATGTTTCTCTCTCTCCCTCTTCCTTCCTCTCTCTAAAACCAATAAGAGCTTACTAAAAATCCTTCTGTGCTGTACATATTAACATTATTCTTTAAATGTTATCTTTACAAACTGTATCTATTTCTATGAGCCTCTATAAGTTGTTTTGGATACCTATGAGTTAATTTGGCTGTTAACCCATCAAGATCTGAGACTAGCCAGGGGCTAACAGCCAAATCTTTGGCTCTCATACACTAACCATCTATATGAGCTAATCTAAGTTATTTATCCTTCCTTTGTCTATCTTGCACTCTGCAAAATGTAGATAATACTTACCCTACACATTTTCCAGGATTGCTCACAGAATTAAGTAAAATAAGATATATGGAAGTATTTGAAATATTACTAAGGTATCTTGAAAATATCTAAGGTATCAATGCAATATCACCACAAAGTCCCTTTGCTCATATTGAGTCTAAATGTACAACTCATCCTCAGGATAAGAAGGGAGCTCAGGAAAAACTATAGTCACCATTCGTTCACACTCTTCAGTTGCCTTCTCAGAGTGGCATAGCTCTAATTGTACCTAATGAAAGAAATGTAACATTTTTAGGTCTTTGTTGCAGAAAACATTTTAAATAGAACTGGCCTGGGGGCATTTTTCAAAATAAAATCTAAATAATGTAAGATTGCTAGTGAGAACTATGCCAGGGTTGAATTACACAACTAATAAAAATCTACCTGAGTCTCAGACTGTCAGACAGTCTTGATCACACCTCCCCCAGGTCAGGGACAGAGACAGCAGGCCTTGTCTCTGACTTTGTCCAGAGATCTTGGTCATCATCAGGGACTTCATACTAGTACTTGTTTATTGGTCAACAAGCAATTTGTCAGCAGTCTTTTACATGCAAAAGATCAGAGTAAGAGCAAATCCATGCAGAGCTCTAGCCTAAGGTTGTTTGTGGGTAAACATAAGAGATGACTGAAACCATCCTTTTTACTCTTTCAACCCATCAGCCATCCCCAGTGTGGGTTCCTTGCCCTTAGCTCCTTCCCATTATATTGAAGATTCTGATGGCATGGCCTATATAGTTTAAACTTTAGAGGGGTAGGCGAGGAGACACATAGAAATATCTCTTGTCTTTGGTCCCAGGAAACCTTGCCTAGATGTTTAGTCATTATTATAGATGTTATTTGTTTAAGAAACTCAAAGAAGGCTTAGTGGAACTTTTAGTAACAATTTGACCTTGAAGGTTCTGAATTTTGTCTAGTAGGTAGTACTCATGGTACCTGGAAATTTTTTTCTGCTTTATCAGCTTTCTCTTGATTCATTTATTTTGCACCTAGGTCGGTATATATATCTATATTATAAAAGGCCAGTGGCCATAAAGCCATAACACTGGAATGACCAAACGACCGATCACCAGGAGATGCATTAATGGGTCTTGCAGCACGGCAGAAGTCTGTGCAGCGGGAGTCAGTTTGGGTCCTGCTGGTGTGGCAGGAGGGATATATATATATATATATATATATATATATATATATATATATATAATTAAAATATATTTTTATTGATTTTAGAGATGAAGAGAGAGGGAGAAAGAGATAGAAACACCAATGGTAAGACAGAATCATTGATTGGCTGCCTCCTGCATGCCCCCCACTGGAGATCAAGCCCACAACCTGGGCATGTGCCCTGACTGGGAATTGAACCATGGCTTCCTGGTTCATAGGTTGATGCCCAACCACTGATCCATGCCAGCTGGGTGGTCAGTAGATCTTTTTGATCTCTTCAGAACTTCGTGGCTCTCTGGTACTAGGCCTGTCACCCAACTGACCTCTTCTAAATGCTTTTCTATCAAGTAGTTCTCCTAACTCCGTGGCATATCTTAACCCATTGCTGCCAGTGTATTGTTATTATATATGTTACTGTTCATAATTACTATATTACATATACATTATAATGATTATTTGTTAAAATATACATAAGTAATCCTAGCAGTAATAACAATTCTAACTACAATATATTAAATATATATTATGTAGCAGATGCTGTATTATGTGGGGGTTTTTTGTTTGTTTTTTAATTAAATTTTATTAGGGTGACATTGGTCAACATTAACATATAGGTTTCATGTGTGGATTTCTAAGTTGCAAAATCTCTATATAACACAATGTGTCCACCAGGGGGTGGAGGGAAGAGCGTCCTAATATGAGGTGTATTATGTGTTTTATATACTTTATTTTAATAGTTACAACATCCTGGAAATATCAGGTATTGCAATCATTCCAACTGAAAATGATAAACATTTTTGCTCATGGTTGTATAAGTAAAAGAACTTCATTTTCCAACCTCCAATGGAAACACCATAAAGTACTTCTTATTCTCATTTTTCAGTTGAGGAAACTGAGACTAAGAGATGTTACGTAACTTACCCAAGTTCACAGAGCAAGGTGAACCCAGTGGATCTTGGTTTGAATTTGGTGTTTTGTTAAGAAATCACTACATTTTATTGATCACTTATTTAGTCTTCTTTGTTTTCTCCACAGGGCCAAATACATTTGGGATAATTTCTTTCAGGGCATTGGACATTCTATCTACTTCTATTGTTGATTCTATTGAACCAAACTTTATCTTCTTGCCTGAGACTTTAAAAAAATCTGGCTCCTTTAGCTTTATGGGTTTTTAAAAGGCTGTCAAATATCTAACAAGAGATTGAAATGTTCTTACATTTGATTCCAACTAGGCATATCTTATGTGTTTATGTTCTAGGAACCTATACTAAGGAAGACAGAAAAGTAATAGCTCACAATCTACATTGAATGATTGGTTTGCATCTGAACATCAGAATGGGGGTGATTTGATAACAACCTTCTCAGATGACACGGGCATGGGCATAGTCAGAAGTACTTGCCAGTAATTATATTTACTAGAAATCCAAGTAGTAGTTATTTTGATTAACTTAACTTATAAACCTAATGGGCAGCAGCAATGTGCCCTCCTATACTTTGTGTTAACGTAAAAAACATTCTAACCTGTAAAGAATTTTTGTGAGTTTTTTGAGCCAAACTGTCGATAATTGCCAGAAAGCAATATCTCAACAGATTGGGATAGTGTTCCTGAGAATGGCGGGTTTTCCTCTATTTTTATACATTGCAATCAAAGGTAGGACGTAGGTGGGTTACTTTAAATCCATTGATGATAGACTAGAGAGGTGGGAGAAAGCAAAGCAGGAAAACCTCCGAAATTGGATAAAAGGTAAATTTATAGACACATACTTAGATGGGTGCAGGAACAATTAACATGATAACAATGAAGGAATTTGTGGTATCTGTCCTTGCGCTCAGGCACATTAGGTTGTGCCCCCAAGGGGTCCAGAAAAAGGGAAGTTACAAGTTACCCAGATATTTCAAGGATATGTGATTATAGATACAAAAAGACAGATAGGCTCAGTTAAGGTAAAGTTTGACCTTGTCATTGAAGATACCGGCCATAACTACCCACCATAACTACTTTTATTTAAAGCTTAATTTCAGACCATCCTTTGTGGTTACTTTAGGTCTCTGAGTTTGCAAGACTGCCATACAGGCCTTTCCTGAGCTTGTCAGGTTAGCATGTGGCCCCTTTCATCCACATTTGTATGATACCTAGCATTTTGTGAAATTTCAATGAGTACTAAGTAGTATGAATACTAACAATGCTTTGAGACCAACATTAAATTATTGATTCTCATGCTAATCCCATCTGTCAGGATTTTTATCACTTGACTTTAAAAATACTTGGTTTTAAAATACCCTTGGCACTTTGTATGTTCAACAGCAGGTACCCCTTGATGTTTAGAACAGAAATGGTTCTGATGTGTCTCACCAAGAAATAAACCATTTGACCTTCTAAGTCTTACCAGGTTGTTTCTGATTTCTCCTTCACACTTTCCAGTTTTCTTTTTTGTGGTTGATATTTTCTGGAGTCCATGTACACTAGGGTAGGGAAAGGTAATGGTGTATACAAAGTATCCTTATGATAAAATTCAATGTGGAAGCTCCTTTACAATGGATAAAATTAATCTAGGCTAACCACTTTCTACTAGGATTTGTCCTTTGTAGGATGCCAGAATTGGACCCCTGAAATATCTCAGTAAACACTGTCAAAAGCTATGTAAGTTAATAGGTATCTTGTGTATGTTGATCTATTTTTTTGGTGCGTATCCTATAAAAGTACATGTTGGCTTAGATATCAATGGCAAAATTAAACAACCTTTGGAATATCTGGTTTATGAACTGGCCATAGAGGCAGAGCAGAAATGACTATACTTCTAGTCATA
>NW_005871050.1:30822204-30824112 GCF_000147115.1 Myotis lucifugus | reverse complement strand
AAAAAAAACCCCCCTTTTTCGGAAAAAAAGGTTTCATTTCCCTTTATCTTTACAAGAAACTCGACATATTGCATGAAAGTGTCAATGTCCTTGACTGTTGCAGAGATGAATCAGGCCTGTGCTACAATAGCAGGATCCGCTACTTAGAAAAATCTGAAGTCACTAAAAGAAAAGAGATCTCCTGCCCAGACATGGATGACTTTAAAAAATCTGATCAGGAGCCTGATGTTGTATGGTATAAGGTAACTCAGCATGGTGTTAAATGCATTTTTTACCTTAAGTCAATAACTGGTTTATGGATCGGAAAAGGGAGAGATTTTATTTATATTTTTGGTATTAGATATTTTACTGAGAATTCAGCAGATCCATAATTAAATAATACAGAGCTATAAATTTTATATAACTCTGGTTTTCATGCACTTCCATCAGCAGTTGTCAGAAACAATCCCACCTTCTGCAACTGCTAAGCAATAAGTAAAATCTCCCTTCACTCCAATTAATGAGAGCAAATGGGAAGAGTTAAGATTTAAGAAAATATTTGAATGACGTATAAATATGATTTACTGTTAGGGACAAAGCCCATAATTACTAGTAATAGTACTTACAAAAAATAGCAACTGTTATCATGATCTGCATTGTGAGAGCCACTGCAGTTAATGCAGAGGAGAAAAATGGGCCCAGTATAGGTTATTGAACACAAGAAATAACATGTTTAACTAGAAATAAAATTGAACAGAAGAGAGTTACATGAAGTATTTATTGAGGTGTGGCATGGGTAAGGAGCTGTGTCACTGGAACCTGGCAAGAGTGGTGTGGGCCTGTCCAGAGCTGTAGCCTTAGTGGCACATATGGACTGTGGCAGAGATAGGGATGTTGAGAAGGATAAATACTCTAACCCCTCTTAACGCCTGCCTTCCAGTTTCTTGCTAGTACTTCCCCCTCTCCTCAATGTGAACTCAAACAGAAATCAGAGGGCAAAACCAGGAGTTAGAATAAATAGTTTTCAGCTTCCCTGGTGATAAAGTAGGGCAGACAAGGGCAGAGATTAGATTTAGGGGAAGAAGTAGAGAAATAACCTTACAATATTTAAGCTATGATAGTTTGACTGCTAGCCAGAGGCCCTGCAGTCCTATAATAGGACTGAGCAAACTCTACAAGCTCTTGGCCACAGTGGTTGAAACATGGTAGAGTTTTTAATATGATGACCAAGGAGGTTTTCTACATAGGTGTTGTGCACATTGTTGAAACAAAATATACATAAAATGTGTAATAGGTTGTTTCTATAGGATCTGACAGACCCTTAGTTCTCAGGGAAGCCTAAATCCTAACTCCTACAGCTGCCAGTGGTTTTACATTTGGAAGCCTTTCCATTTGACACCCGGAGAACTCAATAATAGATACCAAGAACATGTCCTGAACTAGAACTTCAAGCTTCTATGAGAATTGTCCTCCCCCTTTTTTATTTTTTAAGGAAGATAAGATTCTCACAGGTAAAAGGAGCATGGATATTATGTTAAGTGAAATAAGCCAATCTGAGAGAGACACATATAAAATGACCTCACTTATTCTTGGAATCTAATGAGCAAAATGAAATCACCAACAAAATAAGACCCAAAGCAGGGAAGCATGGAACAGATGGACATACCTCAATGTGGGGTTTGGGTGAACAAGAAGAGATAAACCAAAGGACTTATATACTTACTAGAGGCCCAGTGCACAAAAATTTGTGCACTCTGGGGGGGGGGAGTCCCTCAGCCCGGCCTGTGCCCTCTCGCAGTCTGGGACCCCTTGAGGGATGACCACCTGCTGGCTTAGGCCCAGTCCCTGGGGGACTGGGCCTAATGTGGGAGGTCAGACATCCCTCTGGCAGCCCGGGAGCCTTTGGGGATGTCCACTTGCCAGTAGGGA
>NW_005871050.1:30800484-30822104 GCF_000147115.1 Myotis lucifugus | reverse complement strand
AGTCCTTTCCAGTCATTCTGCTGTTAGAGTCAATTTGCCAGGGAGCCTTTTATTATATAGGATAGAGGCCTGGTGCATGGGTGGGGGCCAGCTGGTTTGCCCTGAAGGGTGTCCCAGATCAGGGTGCGGGTCCTGCTGGGATGCCTGGCCAGCCTGGGTGAGGGGCTGATGGCTGTTTTGAGATTGGCCACACCCCCTTCAGGGTGGGAGTCCCTGCTGGAGTGCCTGGTCAGCCTGGGTGAGGTGCTGAGGGCTGTTTTTAGGCTGGCCACACCCGCTTCAGGGTAGGTGTCCCGCTGGGGTGCCTGGCAAGCCTGGGTGAGGGGTGATGGCTATTTTCAGGCTGGCCAAGCCCCCAGTGGGGATCCTCACCTCTTGAGTGTGTGTC
This sequence comes from Myotis lucifugus, assembly GCF_000147115.1. Taxonomy (NCBI): domain Eukaryota; kingdom Metazoa; phylum Chordata; class Mammalia; order Chiroptera; family Vespertilionidae; genus Myotis; species Myotis lucifugus. The sequence continues at coordinate 30,821,716 of NW_005871050.1, read as the reverse complement.
AGCCTGGGTAAGGGGCTGATGACTGTTTTCAGACTGGCCACAGCTCCTTCAGGGTGGGGGTCCCCATTGGGGGCCTGGGCAGCCTGTGTGAGGAGCTGAGGGCTGTTTTTCAGTTGGCCACACCCCCTTCAGGTGGGGGGGCCCTGCTTGGGTTCCCCAGCCAGTCTGGGTGAAGGGCTAATGGCTGTTTGCAGGCTGGCCAAGCCCCCAGCAGGACCCTCACCCATGAGTGTGTGGCCATCCTGTGTGAGGGGCTGATGGCTGTTTGCAGGTAGCCATGGCCCCCAGCCACCCAAGCTCCCAGTGGAGGCTGGCTGGAAGCAGGTATCTGGGATTTATTTTTCTTCTATAATTAAAACTTTGTTGCCTTAAGCGGAGGCCACAGCCGGCCAGGGCAGGCGGGAAGCTTGGCTTCCTCCATCGCCGGAGCAACCAAGCCTCCTGATTGCTCAGGCTCCATGGCTGCCGGCTGCCATCTTGGATTGGTTAATTTGAATATAGTCACTCTGATTGGCTGGTAGGCGTGGCTTGGGGCATAGTGGAGGTGCAGTCAATTTGCATGCTTCTCTTTTATTAGATTAGATAGACATAGCCCATGGACATTGACAATAGGGTAATGAAGACATGGGGGGTGTAAAGGCTGGGAAGATGGGGGGAGGGGAGAGAGAGATCCTGTAATATTATCAACAATAAAAAGTATATTTAAAAATAAATAATAAAATAAAAAAATAAAATAAGCATGAAGTTCCTTATACATAAATATAGAATATTCATAATTTTGTTGGACTCTTTATGCCATAATCAGCCTTATTAGAAATTATTAACTACTTGCTATGTGCCATTCATTGTGCTAAACTTGGTCACTATATTTTCTCGTTTATATCTCAATGTAATTCTATGTGGTAGGCATGATTATTATCATTTAATAGAGAAAAAATGAGACCTAGAGGGATATAGAAACTTGTCCAAATTTACTCAGCTAACACAATCTGGTTTTGTATTTAAAGCTGTGTGACTTCAGAGTCTCTTTCCTGAAATGGGCCTGGGTATAAACCCAGTCTTGATCATAGACATTTCTCTAAGATGTAGCACTGGTGCAGAGGATCCCACCACAAAATAGAGTAAGATGGTTTTGTTTCAATTTTATCCTTGAAGAAGGGAATTTGGCTATCTCAAAAGTTAGTGTCTAGAAGTAAAATTCAAGACATCAGCCTTCTCTTACAATATTCATTCTACTATTTCTTCTTCTTATCTTTTTGCTAAATTTTTTCTTCCCCTTTTTTCACATCTGTAGATATCACTATTGCCATTGTATACCAAAGCAATTTATCCATTGGCAAAGCTTACCCTCAATATTTCTTAGAAATGTACCAACAATGGTGAAGCAATTGGATATTCCAGCTATGCCTATATAATACCATTTAATATTTGTACAACATTTTACAATTGATTAATAATAATAATAACAGCTATTTATTGAGTGCTTACTATATTCCAGGCTCTGTTTTAAGTGTTTTAGTTGGAGTAGCTCAATCTCTAATACTACTATATGAGACAGGAATTATCTCCATTTTATAGAAGTGACTAGAGACTCAGAGTAATCAACTGACTTAACAAAAGTCACACAGCAGTTTTTGACTTGCACTTTAGCTAGTGGGCTCATCCTCTTAGTCACTCTATCACACTAATGGATCAGGATAATATACCAGACTTCAAATTTAAAGAGTCCCTGAAGCTCCTAGATAGGTTGTTAACCCAACTTCCAACACAGGTTTCAAGAAAATCTTTGAAAAAAATGTACTGATGTGTTAGGAAAATGTTTCTTTTTTTAGTTAATATTTCTATAATATGCCTGCTTATTTTGCAGTTGTGCATTGCCTGTCAGGGTGAGCATGAAGTAAGTTTGCTCTGTAGAAAGGAAGGCACAGTTGTTCAGAGTTTATTTTGGTATACATCCAAAGTTAGAAATGTTTAATGTATTATCTCCAGTGTTTTAACTGTGAAAAGCATGTCTTTATCATGATCTTTTTCCAAGTCATCTTTTCAAGTATATGTAATATTTAAACTGGTTTATTTTTCATTCATTCTGTTTTTTGCCAAGTCTTTAATCATTTTGTATCACTCTCATGTTCTGTTATGGTTTCTTAGCCTGTCTGAATCATGTTATGATAGGCCTTTAAGGTCTACCCTTTTGTGCTTACACATAATCACAGCTGAATAGGGGAAGATCAGGTGGCACTATATTGTGTTCATAAAATGACTCAGACTATCCTGGTTGTCCTGGGAATCTAAAAGATATGTGTAAAGGCTCTGTAACCCCTTTATCTGAACTCTTATCAGTTAGCAAAAAGAAATGAGGAGAGGGAATATGCTTTTAGCACTTTCTCCTGTTACTCTATGAATGAGGTTTAGACATTAGGACAGAATATTCAATAATGTTAGCATTTTTAGAAACATTTTTGAAATAAGAGCTACATATTATTTTCTTTGTTGAACTAAGAAGAACACTAGAACAACCTCATTATTCACTGAGAACACTTATCATAGGAGTATTGAGTCCCTTTATGGCATTTCTAAACAAAAGAATCCCCTAACTTTAATAAAACATCAATAATGAAAATATGAATGCATACTTTGGGGTAAATCTATGTGATTAATTACCTTGGTTGATAAAATACTAATGCTAATGTGGTCAAGGCTACCAGATTGAATCTCCACTTTCCTGCCCCAGTGATCTAATTTCAGATGTTTGTCATTGGTTATGTGGGATGGATTGGGGCATTAATGGATATTTCAGTCAAAATTTATTCATTTATTTATTTAACTGTTCATTTATTCAACACATTTATTGGGTACATACCATATGCTAGGAGCCACACTAGGAACTGGAAATAGTGAAGTGACCAAAATAAACATATTTCCTTGTTCTCATGGAGGCAGATATATAAGAGCTTCTCCTCAACACTCCAGGAAGGAGATACATCAATTAAGACATCTAAAGAACAGCTCCTACTTGAAATAAACAGCATTTTCATCAAGTAAAGAGCTGTAGACATACCTCTGTTTTAAACTGTAGATAGCAGAGGAAGTGACATCAGAAGAATGGCAACGTGAAAGATCCCTTTAGTCTCTCCCCCTGAAATTACAAGTCGATCATGTATAACTCAACAAAGAACTCCCTGCTCAATAAAAAGCCACGCCTAAGAGATCCATGCATTGAAGCATCTAAAGTTGGGCAAATGGGAACAAACAGGTGAGAACGGGGGAGAACTCAAACCACCACAGATGTAGCCCTGCAGCCTAGAGGTGGCAGCTGGCTCAGCCTGGAAAGGGAAGGAAGCCAGCTGTAGTGGGCACTTTCTTCAGCCGCAAGGTGCAGATATTTTGGGTGGACAATCCTTTAGGAGTGAGCAGTGCGAACTGCGGCTGCTGAGAGGCCTGGGCAAAGACAGAGTGCAGGGGTTCTGCCGTGGTTGTTGGCTGTTGGGTGGTCAGTGTTCCAAACAAAGAAACAGAGCCACAGAGCCCTACTGCCATTTAAACTCCCTAAACTCATCTTCAAATCTCTGGTTGGGGTGGGTGGGGAGGAACCCACGGAGGTCTGAGGTTGCCTTTATCCAGAGGACAAAACAAACTCCATGACTCAGAATCAGGGCTAAACTGACAGCAGCCACTGAGGCCAGCTTTGGGAATTTCACAGAGCTAAAAACCTTGAGATTCATCGCCATCTACTGGAAAATTTTAGGAAGACCTCTTCAAAAACAAAATTTTAGGAAGACCTCTTCAAAAACACCTGCTACCGAAGTGACAACATATATATATGTATATGTATCTAGACAGAGAAGGAGCCCATAAAATTCCATGAATAACCAAGATAGAGAAGCAGTTTAGAAACAAAATGAAAAATCTTCAGAAAGCACACTGGAACACATGGAAATATGTGATATAACTTACAGAGAATTCAAGATTGCAGTTCTAAAAATATTCCACGAGATGCGAGAAAATACAGACAGGCAATTTAATGCACTCAGAAAACTAATTAATGAATAAAATGAGTAACAGAGAGATTGAGGCTAAAAAAGAACCAAACAGAAATCCTGGAGATGAAGCATTCAATTAAGGAGATCATTAATGAGCTACTGAGCATAGGAAGTAGAACTGACCAGACGGAAGAAAGAATTAGGGATATTAAAAATAGGATCTATAAATGATACAGATGAAAGAAGAGAGAGAAATGAGCATAAAAAATGAAAGAGCTCTATGAGAACTGTCTAACTCCCTCAGAAAAAAACAATATTAACAGTAGAATAATAGGCATACCAGAAGAAACAGTGAGAGAGAAGGGAACAGAGAGCCTATTGAAACAAATAGTGGATGAGAACTTCTCAACCTATAGAAAGAACTAGATCCTCAAATCCAAGAAGCAAGCAGAACACCTAGTTACCTTAAACCAAAGAGTCCCTCTCCAAGGCACATTGTATTAAAACTGTCAAATATTAATGACAAAGAAATAATTCTCAAAGCATCCAGGGAAAAGAAGGAAGTGACCTACAAAAGAAAGCCCATCAGATTATCATCAGACTTCTCAGCAAAAACTCAACAAGCCAGAAGAGAGTGGAACCAAATATTCAAATGACTGAAAGAGAGAAATTACCAGGCAAGAATAATATATCCAGCAAAGTTATCTTTTAAATATGAAGGATAAATAAAGACTTTTCCAGACATATAAAACCTGAGGGAAATTATCACCAGAAAACCTCCAATGCAGGAAATGCTCAAAGGAGTTATTCTCCCTGAAACAAAGAACATATAGTCACAACACTAAGAGTAAGATCACAAAAAACCTTACAGCATAAACAGGGATAATTTGTGACAACAAAATCATAAAAGGGGAGGAGGTAAAGGTGTGACCTGGCAAAGGAAGATGAAGAGCAGATGCATTCAAAAGAAAATAATAACTACTGTACATCTGCAATTTTATTTTTCATAAACCTAATGGCAATTACACACAGCAAAACCCCAAACTGAGATACATAGCTTAAAAAAGAAAACAAAGGAGAGAAGTGTGGAATACTACCAAACAAAAACAGCAGACAGAAACAAAAAGGAAAAGAACCACTGGAGACACAGAGCTACCAGGAAATGATGGATAAAATAGCCATAGGAAATGCTCATACATCAATTGAATTAGCCTAAATGTAAATAGACTGAATTCACCAATAAAGAGGCATAGAGTAGCAGATTGGATCAAAAAACAAAAACAAACCATATGCTGCCTTTAAGAGACATATCTAAACTGCAAAGACAAAGGTAGATTCAAAATGAAAGGGTGGAGAATGATTCTCCAACCAAATAACATACACAGAAAAGCAGGTGTAGCCATATTTATATCTGAAAAGATAGATTTCAAGATACCAATGGTAACACGGGATAAAGACGGACATTCAAAGACATAACACTTCTTAGTATATATGCACTCTATTAGGGAGCACCAACTTATATAAAGCAACTACTCATAGAACTGAAGGAAGAAACAGATAAAAACACAATCATAGTTGGTGACCTTAATATTCCACTAACAGTCTAGATACACCAAATGGAGATAATTAACATTTACAGAGCCATTCATCACAGAACATCCGATTATACATTTTTCTCTAGTGCACATGGAACATTATCAAGGATAGACCATATGTTGGGTCACAAAACTAGCCTCAACAAATTCAGGAAGATTAAAATTATACCAAGCATATTCTCTGAACACAATGCCTTGAAGTAAGAAATCAACTTCCAAAAGAAGTAAAGAAACCCATAAATACATGAGATTAAACAACATACTACTGAAGATGACTGGATCAGAGAAAAAAATAAAAGGTGACAACAAGGCATATAGAGACAAATGAAAATGACAATATGCAGGTCAAAACTTCTGGGATGCAGTGAAAGCAGTAATAATAGGGAAACTTATATCATTACAGGTCTATCTCAAGAAACAAGAGAAATCCCAAATAAACAACCTATCATCGCATCTTAGAGTACTAGAAAAAGAATAAACAAACTCCAAAGAAGAAATGAAATACTAAAAACTTAGAGAAGAATTTAATTAGAGAAGTTTATAAAAATAATACACTAAAGACCTAGATCTTTGAGAAGATTAATAAAATTGACAACCCCTATGTAGATTCACTAAGGAAAAAAGAGAAAAGACCTATATAAACAAAATTAGAATTGAAAGAGGACAAGTTACCACAGGCATCACAGATATATAAAGGATCATATTAGAATACTATGAAAGCCTATATTCTAACAAATTAAATAACCTAGAAGAAATGGAAGCATTCCTATAAATATATAACCTTTCTAAACTAAATCATGAAGAATGAAGAATTTTAAAATCTAAATAGACTGATCAGCAGTGAGGAAATTAAAAGAAACATAAAAAAACTCCCAAAATAAAAGGCCAGGACCAGGTGGCTTACCAGTGATTTCTACTAAACATTCAAAGAAGATTTAAAACCTATCCTTCTCACACTCTTCCAAAACACTGAAGAAGCAATACTTCCTAACACATTTTATAAAATTAACATAACCCTGATACCAAACCCTGGAAAGGATAACACAAGAACACAAAAACTGCAGTTCAATATCTCTGATGAATACAGATGCAAAAGTTCCAGAGAAAGTACTAGCAAATTGAATACAACAATACATTAAAGAAATAATACATCAGGATAAAATGGGGTTTATTCCTAGAGGCACAAGGATGGTTCTACATATGCAACGTAATACACCATACTAACAAAAGAAAGAATAAAAATTATATGATCTTATCAATAGCTGCAGAAAAAGCATTTGATAAGCTCCAACACTCACTTATAATTAAAACATTCAATGAAATAGGAATAGAGGGAATTACTCCAACATAATAAAGGCCATAAATGACAAACTATCGGCTAATATCATACTCAATGCCAAAAAAAACAAAAACCCACAAAGCATTTCATCTAAATTCAGAAACAAGATAAGGATGTTCACTTTCACCATTCTTATTCAACTTTGTTATGGAAATCCTAACCAGAGCAATAAGGCAAGAGAAAGAAATAAAAGTGATCGGAATTTGGAAGGAAGACATAAAAGTGTCACATTTTGCAGATTACATGATTCTGTACATAGAAAACTCTAAAGACTCCACCATAAAACCATTAGAAACAATAAACAAACACAGTCAAGTTGCAGGATACAAAATCAATGTACAAAAATCCACTGCTTCCTGTATACTAACAACAAAACTTCAGAAAAAGAAATGAAAAAAAATCATTTTACAATTGCAAACGAAAGAATAAAATACCTAAGAATAAACTTAACAACGAATGTGAAATTCCTATATACTTAAAATTACAGAACATTATTAAAAGAGATTGAAAAATACATAATGAAATGGAAAAATATCCTGTGTTCATGGATTGGAAGAAGCAACATATATATTTATTTATTTTTTATAAATATATTTTATTGATTTTTTACAGAGAAGAAAGAGTTAGAAACATCGATGAGAGAGAAACATCGATCAGCTGCCTCCTGCACACCCCCTACAGGGGATGTGCCTGCAACCAAGGTACATGCCCTTGGCCGGAATCGAACCTGGGACCATTCAGTCCGCAGGCTGACGCTCTATCCACTGAGCCAAACTGGTTAGGGCAGAAGCAACATATTTAAAAAGGCTATATTATACAACACAGTATACAGATTTAATGCAATCCCCATCAAGATTCCAATGTCATTTTTTAAAGAAAAAGAACCAAAAAATCATCAGATTTATATGGAACCACAAAAGACCAAGAATAGCCAAGGCAATTCTTTATATATATATATATATATATATATATATATATATATATATATATATATATATATATAAAATTGATTTCAGAGAGGAAGGGAGAGGGAGAGAGAGAGAGAAACATCAATGAGAGAGAATGATTGGCTGTCTCCTTCACGCCTCCTACTGGGGATCTCACAACCCGGGCATGTGTCCTTGACCAGAATTGAACCTGGAACCTTTCAGTCCACAGGCCAATGTTCTATGCACTGAGCCAAACCGGCTATGGCTGGCAATCCTGAGAGAAAAGAATGAAGCCAGAATTGTCACATTACCTGACTTCAAATTATACTACAGAGCTACAATAATCAAAACAGCATGGTATTGTCAGAGAAACAGACTCACAGATCAATAGAATATAACTGAGAGCCCAAATATAAAAACTCATGTATATGGACCAATAATTTCCAACAATGTAGCCAGAAACACACAATGGAGTAAAGATGGTCTCCTCAATAAATGGTGTCTAGGAAAGCCACATGCAAAAAAAAAGAAACTGGATTACAGTTTCTCCCCATGTACAAGAATTCAAAATGGATTACATATCTAAATATAAGATCTAGAGAGAAACCAAGATGGTGGCATAGGTAAACACGGGAGATTGCTGTCTCACACAGCCACTTAAAAAATACAACTAAAAGACGGAACGGACATCATCCAGAACCACATGAAGGCTGGCTGAGTGGAAATTCTACAACTAGAAGGAAAGAGAAAAGCATACCGAGACTCAGAGGAGGTGCGGAAGTAAAATACAAAGGTGCGGAGGTACATGCGGAGAGGGCTGGCAGCTGAGGACACGATTGTATTTTTCAATCGGGAGGGAGTCTCAAGCTCTGAGTTCCAGTTCCATGCGAGTCTCTGGGGACCCAGACTCATACAGGAGAAACGGGACTGTCTGGCATCGGTCGGAACTCGAGGGCAGCTTTCTCTCGGAGGCGCTCACAGCCATTGCCAGGGCCTCTGAGGGCAGGACTGAGAGCAGCCATACTGCTCGCTCCGCCCGCCCTTCCCCGCCCAAGCCGTGCACTGAGGCTTTTGCATATGAAAGGCCTGGCCCTTTGTAATCTGAAAATTACTTGACAAACTGCAGCTGGCCCAAGGCCCCATGACAATTTGCATTGCTTTACAGCTGGCTTCTGCTGGGTAGCCTCAGGCAGAGGCTAGATTAGCACCTCCTTAGATCCAAGAGCCAGTGTACCCAGTGGTCAGAGTGGGACCATCCAATTACAACTCCTCAGATCCATAAGGGACACACTCAGGGGGCAGACTCAGTGAGCACCAAAGCCCCACTGAAGCAAGTCTTGCCCCAGAAGGGTGTCTCCAGCACAGAAGTTCTCCCACCGTAGACACAGCTGATTCTCACAGCCAATTGGCCTGGAGGTCAATTCTTCCCATTGATACCTACAATAATCAAGGCTTAACTACAAAAGACTGTACACAAAGCCCACAAAGGGGTGCACCAAGAGTGTCCATCTCAGGTAATTGGGGAGGCTGATCCACTGGGCCCTATAGGACACCTAGCACAGAAAGCCACTCTATCGACACAGCGAAGCATAAAAAATGCCGAGACAAAGAAACAGGACACAAATGACAGAAATGGAGGAAAGCAAACTACTGGATATAGAGTTCAAAACCACACTTTTAAGGTTTTTCAAGAATTTTCTAGAAACCGCCAATAAACTTAATGAGACCCTCAAGAAATTTAGTGAGACCCTCGATGTTGTGATAAAGGACCAACTAGAAATCAACCATACACTGACTGAAATAAAGAATATTATACAGACTCCCAACAGCAGACCAGAGGATCGCAAGAATCAAGTCAAAGATTTGAAATACGAAGAAGCAAAAAACACCCAACAGGAAAAGCAAAATGAAAAAAGAATCCAAAAATATGAAGATAGTGTAAGGAGCCTCTGGGACAGCTTCAAACGTACCAACATCAGAATTATAGGGGTGCCAGAAGAAGAGAGAGAGCAAGATATTGAAAACCTATTTGAAGAAATAATGACAGAAAACTTCCCCTACCTGGTGAAAGAAATAGACTTACAAGTCCAGGAAGCGCAGAGAACCCCAAACAAAAGGAATCCAAAGAGGACCACACCAAGACACATCATAATTAAAATGCCAAGAGCAAAAGACAAAGAGAGAATCGTAAAAGCAGCAACAAGAGAAAGACAGTCAATTACCTACAAGGGAGTACCCATACGACTGTCAGCTGATTTCTCAACAGAAACTTTGCAGGCCAGAAGGGAGTGGCAAGAAATATTCAAACTGATGAATACCAAGAACCTACAACCAAGATTACTTTATCCAGCAAAGCTATCATTCAGAATTGAAGGTCAGATAAAGAGCTTCACAGATAAGGAAAAGCTAAAGGGGTTCATCACCACTAAACCAGTATTATATGAAATGCTGAAAGGTATCCTTTAAGGAGAGGAAGAAGAAGAAAAAGGTAAAGATACAAATTATGAACAACAAATACACATCTATCAACAAGTGAATCGAAAAATCAAGTGAATAAATAATCTGATGAACAGAATAAACTGGTGATTATAATAGAATCAGGAGGGAAAGGGGTGTGGGAGATGTGGGAAGAGACTGGACAATAATGGTGCACCTATGGATGAGGACAGTGAGGGGGTGAGGGCGGAGGGGGGGTGGGAACTGGGTGGAGGGGAGCTATGGGGGGGAAAAGAGGAACAAATCGTAATAATCTGAACAATAAAGATTTAATTTAAAATAAATAAATAAATAAATAAATATAAGATCTCAAGCAATAAACTTCATAGAAGAAAACATAGGTACTAAACTTATGGACCTTGGCTGTAGAGAATTTTTTATGAATTTGATACTAAAGGCAAAGGAAGTAGAGGCAAAAATAAATTAGTGGGACTATAACAAACTAAAAGGCTTCTACACAGTAAAAGATACAGGCAGCAAAACCAAGAGGCGACTGGATGGGAGAAGATATTTGCAAACAGAAGCTCTGACAAAGGTTTAATATTCAAAATATATAATGAACTCATAAAACTCAACACTAAATGAACAAACAATCCAATTAAAAAATGGGCATAAGACCTGAACAGAACTCTCCCAATAAGACATACAAAAAGCTAACAGATATATGAAAAGATGTCCAACCTCACTAGTTATTAGGGAAATACAAATCAAAACTACAATGAGATACCACCTCACACCAGTTAGAATGGCTATTATCAACAAGACAAGTAATAACAAGTGTTGGAGAGGTTTGTGAGAAAAGGGAACCGTCATTTACTGCTGATGGGAATATATACTGGTACATACACTATGGAAAACAGTATGACAGTTCCTCAAAAATTTAACAATTTAGTTTCCATATGATCCAGCAATCCCTCTTCTGGGTATCTATCAGAAAAAATCAAAATCATGTATTCACAAAGATATATGCACCCCTATGTTCATTGCAGTATTATTCATGGTAGCTGAGACATGGGAGACAACCAAAGTATCCTTTGAAAGATGACTGGATAAAGATGTGGTACATATACTAGTACACAATGGAATACTACTCAGCCATAAGAAAAGATGAAATACTGCTATTTGTGACAAATACTACTCAGCCATAAGAAAAGATGAAATACTGCTATTTGTGACAACATGGATGTACCTTGAGAATATTATGCTAAGTGAAATAAGTCAGTCAGAAAAAGCTAAGAATCTTGATTTCACTCATATGTGTGATATAAAACTGAAACTCATGACACAGACAGCAGTGTGGTGGTTTCCAGAGGAAAGGAGGAACGGAGGGAGGGAGAGAGAGGAGAGGGAGAGAGAGAGAGAGAGAGAGAGAGAGAGAGAGAGAGAGAGAGAGACATGATTGGTTGCCTCCTGCAAGGGCCACAACAGGGATCAAACCTGCAATCTGGATATCTGCCCTGACGGTGAATTGAGCCCACAACCTTTCAGTGTAAGGGATGATGCTCCAACCGAGTCACATGGGCCAGGGCCAAAATGTCACATATAATTATTTACCTAAAAGTGTCTAGTAAGTCCTTGGAATGTAAGGGGTTATTAAAGAGGTTCTATATCTCCTCTATCTGAATTTTATCAGTTAGCAAAAGGAGATGAGAATAATTATTGGTGGCTATTATCTTTTTATAGATGATGAAACCGAAATAGCTTACAGAGGGTCGCTTGGCTAACACATGGCCAATTAGGTGTTCACATCCTGAACTTTTGACTTCTAATATGTTTTTCTTATAACACCACTCTGATTTCTCTGCTATATGCATCATATGCACTCAATCATGTCATTGGTATAAATAGAATGCTTTCTCAAAATTGTTATTTCGGAAACAGTTCCTGAAATTCTTCTCAAGGAATCCTTAATATCTCTAAGTGTCCAAAGAGACTCAAACGAACAAGAAATAGAGATTTTCTTCAAGATCAAACTGAAACTAAATAAAAGGAATTAAAATATAGGGACCTTAGAGCCCATCTAGCACAACTTATTTCTCATATATGAAGAAACAAAAGCCAAAAGAAGCTAAGTTATATGCTTAAGTCTAATAAAACATATTTCTCCTTTTAATTTTGATATTTACAGAGAGCTTGGAGACAAGCCAAAATACGTGAATGAATATACTTATGTATATACCGGGTGTCCCAAAAATGTATACATACTTTAACAGATGACAGCTCAATTTTAAAAATGAAATGTGTTTTAATAAACACTGCCCTTTTGGGGGGCATCCTATATATTTTAAAAAGTGTGATCATTCCACACTTTCCACTAACACACTCTCTATATATAATTTATTTTTATATATGTATACATAATGTCAAGCTATGTTCACTGGCACTAATTCAACACTAACAGGAATCCCCAAAGTGAAGGGTGCAGTGAAGAATAAAACAGCTTAATTGTGATACATCATGACTGTGAGAACAGTTCAATAGTGTTACAGTTCAATAATATTACAGAGTGGTTGTGGAAGAGCATGGCTATGAGATGGCACAGGAGTGAGGCATCTCTTTGGCTAGACAGCTTTGCTCTGGTCTGGTTTGGTTTGCTCCACCTGCTCTTCTTTGGTCTACTTTGCTCTGCACTTACACTGGCCTGCTCTGCTCTGTTCTGCTGCAGAGATATGTCTTTGATGTTTCAGCTCTGGCCAGGGAAACACATTCTTTTTCTTTTAATTTAAATTATTTATTGTTTAAAATATTACATAAGTCTCCCTTTTCCCCCATTGACCTCTCCCCAGCCACCCAACCCCCCAGCATATGTCCTCACTCCCCCCATCTGTGTCCATTGGTTATGCTCATATGCATGCATACAAGTCCTTAGGTTTATCTCTTACCCTTTCACACCCCACCTTCCCTCATAGGTTGGACAGGCTGTATGATGCTTCTATATCTCTGTTTCTATTTTTGTTCATCAGTTTATGTTGTTCATTATATTCACAAATGAGTGAGATCATGTGACATTTATCTTTCTCTGACTGACTTATTTCCCTTAGCATAATACTCTCCAGGTCCGTCCATGCTTTTGCAAATGGTAAGAATTCCTCCTTTTTTACAGCAGCGTAGTATTCCATTGTGTAGATGTACCACGGTTTTCTAATCCACTCATCTGCTGATGAGCACTTAGACTCTTCCCAAATCTTAGCTATTGGTAAATTGTGCTGCTATGAACATAGGGGTGCATATATCCTTTCTGATTGGTGTTTCTGATTTCTTGAGATATACTCCTAGAAGTGGGATTACTGGGTCAAATAGGAGTTCCATTTTTAACTTTTTGAGGAAATGCCATAGTGTTTTCCACAGTGGCTGCATCAGTTTGCATTCCCACCAGTGGTACAAGAGGGTTCCTTTTTCTCTGCATCCTCTCCAGCACTTGTCATTTGTTGATGATAGTCATTCTGACAGATGTGAGATGGTACCTCATGGTTATTTTGATTTGCATCTCTCGCATGATTAATGACTTTGAGCATGTTTTCATATGTCTCTTGGCCTTCTGTATGTCCTCTTTCAAAAAGTGTCTATTTAGGTCCTTTGCCCATTTTTTGATAGGATTGTTTATCTTCCTTTTCTTAAGTTGTATGAGTTCCCTATAAATTTTGGAGATTAAATTCTTATCAGAGATAACATTGGCAAATATGTGCTCCCATGCAGTGGGCTTTCTTGTTGTTTTGTTAATGGTTTCTTTTGCTGTGCACAAGTTTTTTATTTTGATATAGTCCCACTTGCTTATTTTCTCCTTAGATTCCATTGCCCTGGGAGCTGTATTGGTAATAATATTGCTATTTTGCTGCCTATGGCTTCTTCGAAGATTTTTATTGTTTATCTTCTTATGTTTAAGTCCTTTATCCATTTTGAGTTTATTTTTGTGTATGGTGTAAGTTGGTGGTCTAGTTTCATTTTTTGCAAGTATTTGTACAATGGGAATCGCATTCTTTAGTCTTTGGTATAAGGGCAAAGTGTGCTCCCTGAATCAGAGGGGAACTGACTGATATAGACAGAAGTTCCTACCCCTGTTCCCTGCTTGGTCTGGCCTCATGCAAATAACATAGATCTAATTCATTTTTAATAGCTGTATCATAGTTCATAGGATAGAAATAACCTTGTTTTTTCCAACTATTCTTCTGATGGACATTCAAGTTTTTATAGTTTTTTTTTTTTAAATCTCAGTGTTACAAAAAACATCCTTGTAAACATACATATATATTTTATATTCACGGTATACAAGATAGAAATGCTCTTTGTTACCACCATTATTCAAACTTGTTTGGGGATTTTTAGCTAATACACTATAAAAATTAAATGAAATATGCTCTATAAATATTGGAAGAGATAAAATAATCTACTTTTTCAGATTATATGATTGTATATAGCAAGAAAATCCAAGAGACTCAACAACTACAAAATTAGTATTAATGAGATAATTTCATAAGGTAGCTTAATAAAAACATACCAAATATTCAACAGCTTTCGTTTTTGTTAGAAATAATCAGTTAGACATATAAAAGGGTAAATGAAATTATTCCATTTACAACAATGAAAGAGAGTACAACATTTTGGAATATATTTAACAAAGATGGGAGGAGACCTATATAAAAATAAAACTTCACTGAAGAACATAAAATATGGTCTAAATTAATGGTGTGTCAATGTATTTCTGTATGGGAAGATCTCAGAATTTATATATATATATATATACATTTTCCCAATTTTATATAAATAATTTATCCAATGTGCAAAATATAATTTTTTAGAATTATACAACATGTTGAATATTATAAAGTTCATATGGATGAATGAATGTACCAGAATTATTAAGAAAATATTGCCAGGCCAAATTGTTCAGTGGTTGAGTATTGACCTATGAACCAAAAGATTATGGCTTGATTCCTTATCAAGGCACATGCCCAGGCTGTGCTCTTGATCCCAAGTAGGGGGCATGCAGGAGGCAGCTGATCAATGATTTTTCTATCATCATTAATGTTTCTATCTCTTTCTCCCTTTCTCTTACCCTCTGAAATATATATATATATATTTAATTTTCTTTTATTGCTTAAAGTATTACAAAGAGTATTACATATGTCTCCTTTTTTTTCCTCCCTTTGACTTTCCCCTGGCCTCCCCTACCCCCCAGTGTCTTGTGTCCATTGGTGATGCTTATATGCATGCATACAAGTCCTTTGGTTGATCTCTTACCTGCCCGGCCTTCCCGCTGTAGTTTGACAGTCTGTTTGATGTTTCTCTGCCTCTGTATCTATTTTTGTTCATCAGTTTATAATGGTCTTAATTATCCATAAATGAGTGAGATCATGTGGTATTTTTCTTTCATTGACTGGCTTATTTCACTTAGCAAAATGCTCTCCAGTTCCATCCATGCTGTTGCAAATGATAAGAATGCCTTCTTTCTTATAACAGCATAGTATTCCATTGTGTAGATGTACCACAGTTTTCTATCCATTCATCTGCTGATGGCACTTAGGCTGTTTCCAGATCTTAGCTATGGTAAATTGTGCTGCTATGAACATAGGGGTTCATATATCCTTTCAGATTGCTGTTTCTGGTTTCTTAGGATGTATTCCTAGAAGTGGGAACACTGGATCAAATGGGAGTTCCATTTTTAGTTTTTTGAGGAAACTCCATACTGTCTTCCATAGTGGCTGCACCAGTCTGCATTCCCACCAGCAGTGCACGAGTGTTCCTTTTTCTCCACATCCTCTCCAGCACTTGTCGTTTGTTGATTTGTTGATGATTGCCAGTCTGAGAGGTGTGAGATGGTACCTCATTGTTGTTTTGATTTGCATCTCTTGGATGATTAGTGACTTTGAGCATGTTTTCATATGTCTCTTGGCTTTCTGAATGTCCTCTTTTGAAAAGTGTATTTAGGTCCTTTGCCCATTTTTTTATGGAATTGTTTATCTTCCTTTTGTTAAGTTGTATGAGTTCCCTATAAATGTTGGAGATTAAACCCTTATCAGTGATAACATTGGCAAATATGTTATCCCATGCAGTGGGCTTTCTTGTTGTTTTGTTGATGGTTTCTTTTGCTGTGCAGAAGCTTTTTATTTTGATGTAGTCCCATTTGTTTATTTTCTCTTTAGTTTCCAATGCCTTAGCTGTATCAGTGAAGAAATTGCTTCAGCTTATGTCTGAGATTTTGTTGCCTTTGGATTCCTCTAGTATTTTTATGGTTTCCCATCTTACATTTAAGTCCTTTATCCATTTTGAGTTTATTTTTGTGGATGGTGTAAGTTGGTGGTCTAGTTTCATTTTTTTTGCATGCATCTGTCCAATTTTCCCAACACAATTTATTGAAGAGACTGTCTTACTCCATTGTATGTTCTTGCCTCCTTTGTCAAATATTAATTGAACATAGTAGTTTGGGTCGATTTCTGGGTTCTCTATTCTATTCCATTGATCTATATGTCTGTTCTTGTGCCAGTACCAGGCAGTTTTGAGCACAATGGCTTTGTAATACAGCTTGATATCTGGTATTGAAATCCCAACCTATTTTGTTCTTCTTTCTCAGAATCGCTGCAGCTATTCAGGGTCTTTTTTAATTCCAGATGAATTTTTGGAGAGTTGGTTCTAGGTCTGTGAAATATGCCCTTGGTAATTTAATGGGGAGTGCGTTGAGTTTATAGATTGCTTTGGGTAGTATGGACATTTTAATGATGTTGATTCTACCAATCCATGAACATGGTATGTTCTTCCATCTGTTTATGTCTTCCTCTCTTTTTTCAACATCGTGTAGTTTTCTTTAACCTCTTTAGTTAAGTTTATTCCTAGGTATCTTAATTTTTTGGGTGTGATGGTAAATGAGATTGCTTTTTTAGTCTCTCTTTCTGTAAGTTCACTCTTGGTGTATAGAAATGCCATAGATTTCTTGGCATTAATTTTGTATCCTGCTACATTGCCGAATTCATTTATTAAGTCAAATGGTTTTTTGATGGAGTCTTTAGGGGTTTTTTTATGTACAATATCATGTCATCTGCAAATAAGGACAGTTTTACTTCTTATTTTCCAATTTGGATGTCTTTTAGTTCTTCTTCTTGGCTAATCTCAGTGGCTAATACTTCCAGTACTATGTTGAACAGGAGTGGTGAGAGTGGGCATCCCTGTCTTGTTCCTGTTCTTAGGGGAAATGGTTTTAGTTTTTGCCCATTGAGTATGATGTTGGCTGTGGGTTTGTCATATATGGCTTTTATTATGTTGAGGTATGATCCTTCTATTCCCACATTGTTGAGAGTTTTTATCAAAACGGGTTTTGGATTTTTTCAAATGCTTTTTCTGCACCAATTGACATGTCTATGTGGTCTTTGTCTCTCAATTTGTTTATGTGTTCTATCACGTTTATTGATTTGCGGATATTGTACCATCCCTGGGATAAATCCTACTTGGTCATGGTATATGATCTTTCTGATGTACTGCTGGATCCGATTTGCTAGAATTTTGTTGAGGATTTTGGCATCTATGTTCATGAGGGATATTGGCCTATAATTCTCTTTCATTGTGTTGTCTCTATCTGGTTTTGGTATTAGGGTGATGTTGGCGTAATAGAATGTGTTTGGAAGTGTGCCTTCCTCTTCAATTTTTTGGAATAGTCTGAGGAGGATAGGTTTTAGTTCTTCCTTGAATGTTTGGTAAAACTCCCCTGTGAAGCCGTCTGGTCCTGGGCTTTTGTTTGCTGGAAGCATTTTGATTACTTTTTCAATTTATTCCATAGTTATTGGCCTATTGAGATTTTTAGCTTCTTCCTGATTAAGTTTTGGAAGATTGTATTTTTCTAGGAATATGTCCATTTCCTTCAAGTTGTCTAGTTTGTTGTAGAGTTGTTCATAGTATTTTTTAACAATTCTTTGTATTTCTGTGGGGTCTGTTGTTATTTCGCCTCTATCATTTCTGATTTTGTTTATTTGGGTCCTCTCTCTTTGCTTCTTGGTGAGCCTGGCTAGAGGTTCATCAATCTTGTTTGTCCTTTCAAAGAACCAGCTCTTGGTTTCATTGATCTTTTCTATTATTTTTGTCTCTATGTCATTTATTTCTGCTCTGATCTTTATTATCTCCTTCCTTCTGCTCACTCTGGGCTTTTATTGTTGCTCTCTTTCTACTTCTTTGAGGTGTAGAGTTAGATGATTTACTACCATTTTTTATTATTTGTTGAGGTATGCCTGTAGAGCTATAAACTTCCCTCTCAAGACTGCTTTCATTGTGTCCCATGGATTTTGGATTGTTGTGTTTTCATTGTCATTAGTTTCAGAATGTTTTTAATTTTTTTCTTTGATCTCATTGGTAACCCAATCAATATTTAATAACATGCTATTCAGCTTCCAAGTGTTTGAGTGTTTTGGATTGTTTTTATTATAGTTTATTTCTACTATTATGCCATTGTGGTCTGAGAAGTTGCTTGGTATGATTTCAGTCTTCTTGAATTTGGGGAGATTTCGCTTGTGACCCAATATGTGGTCTATCTTTGAAAATATCCCATGTTCAGTTGAGAAGAATGTATAATCCGTGGCTTTGAGGTGAAATATTCTGAAGTTGTCAATTAAGTCCATCTGATCTAGTGAGTCTTTAGGACTCCTGTTTCTTTGCTGATTTTTTGTCTAGAGGATTTATCTAGAGATGTCAGTGGTGTATTAAAGTCCCCTACTATGATTGTATTTTTGTCGATTTCTCCCTTGATATCTTCCTGGAGTTTTTTTTATGTATTTGAGTGCTCCTGCATTCTGTGCATATATGTATATCAGGGTTATACCCTCTTTTTGTATCAATCCTTTTAGTATGATGAAGTGGCCTTCCTTATCTCTTGTTATGGCCTTCACTTTGAGGTCTATTTTGTCCGATATAAGTATTTCTACCCCAGGGTTGTTTTTTTTTTTTTTTCATTTCCATTTGCCTGAAAGATATTTTTCCATCCCTTCACTTTCAGTCTGTGTGAGTCCCTTGTTCTGAGGTGGATTTCTTGTAGACAGCATATATATGGGTCATGTTTTTTTTATCCATTCAGCCACTCGATGTCTTTTGATTGGAGCATTTAGTATATTTACGTTTAAAGTTATTATTAAAAAGTAGTTGTTTGTAGCCATTTTTATTTTTTGTGCCTGTGTTCTTTCTTTTCTTTTTTTTTTCTTTTTTTTTCTTTTTTTTTTCTTTTTTTTTTATTAAATTTTTAGTGATAAACTCCTTTAGCCTTTTTTTGTCTGTGAAGCTCCTTATTTCCCATTCAATTTTGAATGATAGACTTGCTGGATAGAGTATTCTTGGATTCAGTCCCTTGCTTTGCATCACTTAGTAAATTTCCATCCATTCTTTTCTGGTCTGATGTGTTTCTGTTGAGAAATCATTTGATAATCTAATGGGAGATCCCTTGTATGTAACTTTCTGTCTCTCTCTTGCAGCCTTTAAGATTCTCTCTTTGTCTTGAACATTTGCCATCATAATTATGATGTGTCTTGGTGTGGGTCTTTTCGGGTTCCTCTTGTTTGGGACTCTCTGTGCTTGTGTGACTTTTTTCTTCCCCACTTCAGGGAAGTTTTTGGACAGTATTTCTTCAAATAGGTTTTCTAAGCCTTGTTCCTCTTACTATTGTTTTGGCACCCCTATTATTCGTATGTTGCTTTGTTTCATGTTGTCCCATAGATCTCTTAGGCTCTCCTTCTCTCTTTTAATTTTTTTCTCCAATTACAGTTCAGTTTGGGTGTGTTTTGCTTCCCTGTCTTCTAATTTGCTAATTCGGTCCTCCGCTTCTCCTAGTCTACTGTTGAAACTTTCCATGGTGTTTTTTATTGCAGCTATATCACTCTTCATTTCTTCTTGATTCTTACATAAATTGTTCATTTTTTCATCCATTTCTTCTTGATTTTTGCATAAGTTTTTTATTTTTTCCTCCATTTGGTTTATGCACTCTAGGACCCTTCTTTTGAATTCTTTTCCTGACACATTGCATGCCCTTGTTTCACTTAGGTGCTTTTCTGGCAATTCCTCCTTTTCTTTCCTTTGGGTATTTCTTTGTCTACCCATGTTTGATCTCACCGACAGATCTAGATGTTGAGTGATTCAGGGGCTGCTCCTTGAGTGGCAGTGGCTCCTCGGGCTGCAGTTGCTCCTTGGGCAGTTGCGGTAGCAGCTGCTTCTCAGTTGGCAGCAGCTCCTCTGGTGGGTGCTGTTCGCAGTCATAGTGGCTCCTCTGTCTGGTGGGGGGAAGCTTTTCGCACAGCTGCTGTTCCTCAACAGAGGGTGTGCTGATCACAAGACTGCTGTTCCTTGGATGGGGGCTGGCTGCACGCTGCTGTTGTTTCACTGATGGGGCAGACTGCTTAAGGCTACTGCTCATTGGACAGGGGCAGGTTGATTACAAGGCTGCTGCTCCTCGGATGGGGGTGGGCTGCTCGCATGGATGCTCCTCCTCAGATAGTAACGGGCCACTCACCTGGGTGCTGCTCATCGGACAGGTGCAGGCTGTGTGTGGCCCTGCTCCTTGGACTGGTGCGTGCTGCTCCTCAGACCATTGTGGGCTGCTGCTGCTCCTCGAATGGGGATGGGCTGCTCACAGAACTGCTGCTCCTCAGATTGGGGCAGGCTGCTCGTGCGACTGCTGCTGCTTGGACGAGGGCAAGTTGCTTGTGCAAGCTGCTGCTCCTCAGACTGGTGCAGGGTGCGGGCCGTAGGCAGACTGCTTATGCGGCTGCTGCTCCTCAGATGGGTCAGGTTTCTCGCGTGGTTGCTGCTTCTCAGATGGGTGAGTGGGCTGCTCACACAGCTGCTGCTCCTTGGACAGGGGTAGGCCACGTGAGGCTGCTGCTTTTAATCCTGGGGTGGGCTGCTTCGGGCTGTTGCTCCTTGGACAGGAGC
>NW_005871050.1:30772016-30779410 GCF_000147115.1 Myotis lucifugus | reverse complement strand
GGTCAGATATTTGCCAATGTTATCTCCAATAAGGGTTTAATCTCCAAAATTTATAGGGAACTCATACAACTTGACAAAAAGAAGATAAACAATCCAATAAAAAATGGGCAAAGTACATAAATAGACACTTTTGAAGAGAAGACATACAGAAGGCCATGAGGCATATGAAAACATGCTCAAAGTCACTAATCATCCTAGAGATGCAAATCAAAACAACAGTGAGGTACCATCTCACACCTGTCAGAATGGCTATCATCAACAAATCAACAAACAACAATTTCTCAATAGGATGCGGAGAAAAAGGAACCCTATTGCACCACTGGCGGGAATGCAGACTGGTACAGCCATTGTGGAAAACAGTATGGTGTTTCCTCAAAATGTTAAAAATGGAACTTCCATTTGTCCCATTAATCCCACTTCTAGGAATATATCCAAGAAATCAGAAAGGATATATTCAACCCTACGTTCATAGCACAATTTACAATAGTTAAGATTTGGAAACAGCCTAAGTGCCCATCAGCAGATGAGTGGATTAGAACACTGTGGTACATCTACATGATAGATGCTGTAAAAAAGGAGGAATTCTTACCATTTGCAAAAGCATGGACGGACCTGGAGAGTATTATGCTAAGGGAAATAAGTCAGTCAGAGAAAGATAAATGTCACATGATCTCACTCATTTGTGAATATAATGAACAACATAAACTGATGAACAAAAATAGAACCAGAGGCATAGAAGCATCAAACAGACTGCCCAACCTATGAGGGGATGTGGGGGGTGAGGGGTAACAGATCAACCAAAGGACTTGTATGCGTGCATATGAGCATAATCAATGGACACAGATCGGGAGGGGTGAGGGCATGTCCTGGGGTGCGGGGTGGCTGGGGAGAGGTCAATCGGGGAAAAAGGAGACTTATGTAATTATTGAAACAATACAAAATTTAATTTTAAAAAAATGCAAATAGAATCTTGAGCAATGTCTCTTTCTATAATCTAACTACCTTCTTCTTATCCACTCAAATGATCTTTCAGAAATGCACATCTGATCATAGGATGCTTCTATTTTAAATATTTCATTACTTCCATAAAACCATTGAGTGTATAGCCTCTTTTTATCATTTACCAGGCCTTACCCTGTGCCAAGCACATTCATTTACTATCTAATTTAATTCTTAGAATTTATGAAAGATCGGCTTTACATGGGACAAGCTGACCTTTGAACCCTGACAATGTGCAAATATCTTGGATTGGAATTTAGGGATTTTAGTATCTAGTATGAGCCTACTCAGTGCTACTCTCAAAAAAGTAAAAATGTTTACTAATTTTTTTTGTCTATTCCATGCTTTTTCACATCTGGGTGCTTCCCTCTGTTCAGAATGTCCTGCCTGTCTGCCTTTCATATATTGTTCAAAACAGCTTAGATGCATGTAGAAATCTATCTGCACACCGGACTTCTCTGTTCATGCCCAGTCTGCTGTAATCTTGGATGTTCCGCATTAGCATTACTTCAAATATTTCTTCTGTTCCGTTCTCCCTTTTTTCTTCTGATATTCCTCTTGCACTTATGTTACCTCTTTTGTACTTCTTTCACAGTTTTTGATATTCTGTTTTTCCCATTCTTTTTTCTCTTTGATTTTCAGTTTAGGAGGTTTCTATTTTCATGCTTTCAATCTCAGTGATTCTTTCTTCAGCCACATCCAGTATATTAATGTGCCTTTCAAATGCATTCTTTATTTATGTTATAGTGTTTTGACTTCTAAAATTTCCCTTTTGATTCTTTCTAAGTTTCCATGTCTATTATGTTCTTACATATCATCCATTATTTCAGTATCATTAACATATTAATGATACTAATTTTAAATGCCCAGACTGGTAATTTCAAAATTTTTGCCACATCTGAGTGTGGTTCTGATGCTTTTTCTCTCTCTTCAAATGGTATTTTTTGCCTTTTTGTATGTCTTGTAAATTTTTGTTAAAAGCCATACATGATATCCTGGGTTAAATGAACTGAGGTAAGTAAGAATTTGTGTGAGGTTGTTACATTTATACTTTTAACTACTGTAGGGTACCAACACCAAAATTAGTACTGTGAAGATAGAAAGTTAGAGAAATAGAACTGGGGAGGGGAAGGGCTTTCTAGAGTGGGCTAACCCCCACATTTTGAGTAGGGCAAACTTGATATCCAATTCACAATTGTGCTGTATCTCTTTCATCTTTAAGTTGAGGAAAATTCAGGATCCCTACAGATGATTAGGCAGATGCCTAGATGCTCTCTGTAGTATTTCAGTCTTCAGGGGATAGGAGAAAATTTGGGTCTGAGGGGTTTTAGGCATTTGAAACAAGGTGCTTTGTAGACTAGACATTATATCATTTGCTTATGTTTGCACAGCTGCTTCATGTCAGAACTTCAGTATCAGAATAAATATTTAAATGATCTTCCTGGTGTTCTTGCCATGAGAAATAAGTCATATGACCTGAATAGCACTGAAGTACCCATGACCAACAAAACAAACTGATTGAAAAACACCTGTGAAATAGCCCAAGTGCCCATCAGTAGATGAGTGGATTAAAAAACTAACAAACAAACAAACAAAAAACTGTGGTACATTTACATGATGGAAAACTATGAAGCTGTTAAAAAAGGATCGCTTACCCTTTGAGACAACATGGAGGGACCTGGAGACTATTATGCTAAGAGAAATAATCAAGTCAGAGAAAGACAAGTATCACATGCTCTCACTTGTATGTGGAATCTAATGAACAAAATAAACTGACAAACAAAATAGATCCAGAGACATGGAAGCATGAAAAAGACTGATGAATCTCAGATGGAAGAAGGGAGTTGGGGGCTGGAAAGATATTAACCAAAGAACTTTATATATATAAATTATGTATATATACACATACACATACTAGTGGCCCAGTGCATGAAATTCATGCACAGGGGAAGGGATGTCCCTCAGCCCGGCCTGCACCCTCTCCAATCTGGGATCGTTTGGGATCAGGCCTAAACCAGAAGTCAAACATCCCTCTCACAATCTGGGACTGCTGGCTCCTAACCACTCACCTGCCCACCTGTCTGCCCCTAACCACTCTGCATGCCAGCCTGCTTGCTCCCAACTGCCCCCCCACCAGCCTGATCACCCCCAACTTCCCCCCTGCCAGCCTCCTCGCCCCCAACTGCCCCCATGCCATCCAGCTCACCCCCAACTGAACCCCTGCTAGTCTGCTCACCCCCAATTGCCCCCCCCGCTGGCCTGATTGCCCCCAACTGCCCCCCACCAGCCTAATAACCCCCAATGCCCCCCCCCACACCAACCTGATCACCCACAATTGCCATCCCATCCTGGCCTGATCACCCACAACTGCCCTCACCTCTTGGTCCCTAACTGCCTCTACCTTAGCCCTGCCACCATGGCTTTGTCCAGAAGAATGTCCGGAAGGTCTCCTGGAAGGTCTCCCAGTCTAATTAGCATATTACCCTTTTATTAGTATAGACAGAGGCCTGGTGCACAGGTGGGGGCTGGCTGGTTTGCCCTGAAGGGTGTCCTGGATCAGGGTGGGAGGGTTCCCTTGGGGGGTGGGGCAGCCTGGGCAAGGGCCCTGTGGTAGTTTGCAGGCTTGCCATGTCCCCATTGGGGTGGGAGTCCCCACTGGCGACAGTGCTGGCCTGGGCAAGGGGCTGAGGCAGTTTGCAGGCCAGCCATGCCCCCATGAGGTGAGGGTCCCTGCTGGGGGGGTGTGGCCAGCCTGGGTAAGGGGCTGAGGGCTGTTTTCAGGCTGGCCACACTCCCTTCAGGGTGGGGTCCTTATTGGGGTGCCTGGCCAGCCTCGGTAAGGGTTTGATGGCCTGTTTCAGGCTGCCACACCCCCAGTGGGGACCCTCCCCCATGGGGGTGTGGCCAGCCTGGGTAAGGGGCTGAGGGCCATTTTTAGGCTGGCCATGCCCCCTAGCAGGGACCCTCACCCCGATGGTGGCGTGGCCAGCCTGGGTGAGGGTCTGAGGGCTGTTTTCAGCAGCCAGCCCGGGTGACCCAAGCCTCCCGTTGTCTCCGGCCTGCTCTGTGGCCACTGCCCACAGGCCCCTCCTTCAGTGGCCAGCCCAGGCAGGCGGGAAGCTTGGCTTCCTCCATCACCAGGGGTGACCCAAGCCTCTTGCCCGCTCTGGCTGGCTCTGTGGCTGCAGCCATCTTTGCCCCACTAATTTGCATATTCCCTCCTGATTGGCTGTGGGGCATCACAGAGGTACAGTCAATTTACATATTTGTCTATCATTAGTGTGTGTATAACCCATAGGCATAACCCATAGGCATAGACAATAGTGCAAGAAGGCCTTGGAAGGGGTGGCAGGAATGGGGTAGAGGGGGGGTCAATAGAGGAAAAATGGGACATCTGTAATACTTTCAACAATAAAGATAAATTTAAAAAAGAAAAATACATGTGGATATGATGGTGATATCTTGGAAGTGGACTGTGAATACAGTGATGAATATTTCAGGGTGGAAACTCTAAGATCCAAATATGGCTGGGAACAGGTTATTTTAAGAGGCTTCATTAACAGATGTTTTTGTTAGACATCCTGGGCTCCCAAACCACCAATTGCTGTCAAATGACATCTGCCACTTAGGAAGGATGGGAGGGAGGGAAAGAAGCTGGGCTTTAAGGGCTGATGTTGTTTCGACTAATTGTGGATGTCCTACAGCAAACTGCTGTATGAGGGGAGAGCCAGCAGTGAAGTGGAGGTGCTTGTTGAACTTAGGCATCTAAAGCAAGACTGGCCCTTGGCAAAACTTTCAAGTTTATGACATTTATTTTAATGCTCTCAGGGCCATTGAATAATAGAGGAATTAATACACTGAAGACAATATTAGGGACCTGCTCATATTTGAGGCTTTGGCAATTTGTCCTTGGCACTTGAACAATATGTTTCAAACTTTTTTGCCTAATAGGCAGTCAGAATTAAATTATATACTGGTAGGTCTGGGGGCAATGAGGGATTTCAATGTTTTGTGTCTACTAGAGGTGATGAGACAATTGGGGGCAGGAAAAAAGCAGTGACAGTATTAAGTCTAGCAGCCAGCAGTTTAAGGAAGAGAAGCTGCAAATAATGGAATAAAGAGCCTGGAAGATTTCTGAGATTCAATATAGGCACCCATATGTGGGTAGCATAGCCAATGAGTTAACTTTGTGAAGGATAGGGTGGTGGAGGACGGGATGGTAATCTATAAAGCTCTTTTTGAATAAAATATAGTTCCTCTATATTTTGTCCCATCTACTATGATTAGTGTTAGAGTGGCCTCTTAGAAGCTATACATCTTCAGTGGGTTAAAGTATTATGTTTCTAGGAAATGGTTAACCAATTAGTAAAGATTTGTTTTTATTTAAGTAGTTCTTTAGCACTAATTTTCACAAGCAGAGCTGGAGGTTTGGAAGAGATGTAAATCAGAGTTGTGAAAGTTTAGGGATGGAATACATTCTATGTCGTGGGTGACCACAAGTATAATTAATAAAGGTTGCAAGCCTCTAGATTCTGGCTACTCACACTGTAATGTATATTATCTCCACATGCAGTGTAAGAACCCTAAAGAGATTAAGCAATTGTGGTCAAGATCACAGAACTTGGATGACCCCCATATTTTGAACTAGAGTTGTCTTGCTCTAAAGTCAATTTGCCTTTTCAATTATACAACATTGTCTGAAGAAGGGTGGAGTTGACCTGAAGATTACATTTTTCTATGCCACATTTAAAAACAAACAAACAAACAAACAAACCTCTATTGACTACAAATAATCCTATATAAGGCTAGATGGCAACTTGGAAAGTACTTAGAACTATCTATATCTATCCCAAAGAACATATAAAGATTATAGGCTATTCTTCATCATGAGTTATTTTCTAATTCCTATACATGCTTTAAATTTACTTCCTAGGAAAAAACAAATCAGTGTGCAGGGAAAATGAAAACTGGTTAGAGCTAATTGCATATGAACTTTCCCTGAAAAATGACATTAGAAAACAATGCCATTTGTATTTGATTAAAATGAGTGTGTGGGCTCATTTGTCTGCCTTCACCACCACTATGTGAAAATGAAGCAGCTTAGTTTTCATTTTCCTTTTCTCTCAAAATGCCCAGAGGGGCAATGTTTTTGTTTAATGACCTTCAAAATTATTCTTTAGAAATCCGAGGCTACCAGAGTTGGAAGCAATGCGAAAATAATTGTGGATTATTATTGTATGATGATAATGGCAGCTGGGCTATCTTTTTTTCTTTCTGTTCAGACTTTCTTCTTCATTTTCCCAGAAACCTTATATTCTAAGGTTTAACTCAGAAGCAAATCTCATATAGGTGATAAACCTCGCCAGACAGTGTGTATAATATAATTTCAGACAGACCCTTAACTGTTCTTTGGAAAGATCCTAGGGAATGAAGCAGTCTTCTGTCTGGATTGCCCTAGATAATATTACTTTTATTTACTCTCTGACAATATGTGTGGGTAGTTGTATTGGACATAAAGCAAGCATATCTTCTAAATATTATACCTGTGAACTTAAGTGCTGGTTTTTATATTTTGTTGTAAAAATTCCTGCTATCATAAAAGAAAAAAGTTACAGTAAAAAAAAAACCAAACAAACAAACAAAAAAAGCAAATATTAATAAATGGGTACTCAGTACTTGCTCTCCCAAATCATTTATACACATACACAGAGACACAGACACACATGCAGAGCTGCAGATAGAGTGTCAGTACTGATTCTATCTTTACATTAATTTTAAAAGTATGTGTGAGGGGGGGTGTGGGTGTGGGTGAGGAAAAGTAGAGAGGATATTTTTTTCTAATATATTTTTTATTGATTTTAGAGAGGAAGGGAAAGGGAGAGAGAGAGAGAGAAACATCAATGATGAGAGAGAATCATTGATTGGCTGCCCCCTACTGGGGATTGAGCCTGCAACCTGGGCATGTGCCTTTGACCAGAATCGAACCCAGACCCTTCAGTCCACAGACCAACGCTCTACCCACTGAGCCAAACCAGCTAAGGTGAGGATATTTTTTATACCATAGTTTGGACAGTGGAAAGTGCTCTCAACTATTATTCACAAAATTTGTCTCACCATCAATTTCATTGCCTTAACTGAGAGATTCAGAATGCATATGATAAAATGCGTTGCTTGATTATTTAGCACTCTCACAGCCATCTCTTACACCTCCATTTATATTTTTACAGTTTTTAGTTACAATTTTGGTTGAACATTTGAGATGAATGGCAAACAAACTGGAATAATATCTAAAAAGTAGACCGAGAAAATCCACAAATGACAAAGCCACCTGATTGAATATTCTTACACATTTAGCTATTGCTATATCCTTGTCACTTCCTGGAAAAGAGTAAACA
>NW_005871050.1:30727739-30771570 GCF_000147115.1 Myotis lucifugus | reverse complement strand
GTCATCACAAGATGGCCACCACAAGATGGCTGGCAGGGGAGGGCAGTTGGGGGCCATCAGGCCCAGCAGGGGAGGGCAGTTGGGGGCCATCAGGCTTGGCAGGGGGAGTAGTTAAGGGTTGACCAGGCTGGCAGGAAGAAAGCAGTTTAGGGGCAATCAGGCAGGCAGACAGGCAGGAGAAGCGGTTAGGAGCCAGCAGTTCCCAGATTTGTGAGAGGAATGTCAGACTGTTGGTTTAGGCCTGATCCCCTGGAGGGGTCCTAGATTGGAGAGGGGGCACACCGGGCAGAGGGATATCCCCCCATGCATGAATTTCGTGCCACTGGGTCTCTAGTATCCCTATAAAATAGAAAGAATCAAGGCATTATGATGACATTTAGTGACTTTTGAGGTTCTGCTATACAATTTTTGCACTTGGGGAGCTTTATTATTTTTATATTTGAGCAGAATGAAATGTTTTGCTCTTGGGATCAGACCTTTAAAATGGCTCTTAGAGTGATAGTTGTAATATGGGAATTGGACACATTGTGATGTTTTCTGGTCATTGACTTAACTGTTTAGTTACATATTTTGAAAACTAAAGAGAAAAGTACAAAAAGTGAAAATACAAACTTGTCAGTACTAAGACTTAATGATGTGACTTTTTTTTCCTCTTACTTGAAAACATTTTCTCTACAGGAATGCAAGCCAAAAATGTGGAGAAGCATAATAATACAGAAAGGAAATGCTCTTCTAATCCAGGAAGTTCAAGAAGAAGATGGAGGAAATTACACTTGTGAACTTAAATATGAAGGAAAACTTGTAAGACGAACAACTGAATTGAAAGTTACAGGTAGGAATTGGTTCTTCAAAATTATGGCAAGTGAGAATTAAATATAATTTGTTATGGGGAGAAATTGGAATTTTCTACAAAAAGCTAACTTGCTGTGAACTTAGAATTGGCTGTGAATCATATAGTTGAGAAACTCACTATTAAAAAGTTTTACTGATAACTTATATGCAGGATATGAACACTTAATCTAGGGAACAAAGGCCCAATTGCTGTTTATCTATTATCTGCCTTTAGGACAGACTAGAGGCATGGTGCACGAATTTGTGCACGGGTGAGTTCCCTCAGCCTGGCTGGCGATCTGGGCCAATTGTGGCCACCTTGCCCAGTTCCGATCAGGGCCGATTGGGGTCAGCCAGCCAGGGGAAAGGACCGCAGGAGGTTGTCCAACCACAGGAGGTTGGCTGTGGGAGCACACTGACCAACAGGGGGCAGCTCCTGCGTTGGGTGTCTGCCCCCTGGTGGTCAGTGCACATCATACTGACCTGTCAATGGGTCGTTTGGTCAACTGGTCATAACGGTCGCTAAGGCTTTTATATATTAGAATCTTAACTCTTCAAAATATCGTTGATTGTTACTAAACACCTCAGAAAAGATATACTGTAACCACTCTAGAATGCTGACTTAACCCATATGTAAAATTGCCTTGTGGAAAGGCTACCTCAGAATGAGGTTCTGGTGGACTTTTGGAATGAAATCTTAGACTATATCTCAAATAAAGCTCATACAAATTTGCTTATAAATGAGTGATGTTATTGTGAGATTGTTAAATGAAGCAATTCCAAAATAATGGCATACATGCATATGTTTTAAATCAGAAGTAAAATTGAAGTGTAGACTAGCAATTCTACACATAGGAGTGGAAGAGAGAAACTCTGGATATTTTTACCTGGTGAAGAATATTAGAAAGTAATTTTCAAACACATAGGACTGAACTTGATACCATGAATGTTATCCCTGACAAAGAATTTGATGAATCCTAAGACAGTGTATGACAAAAAGTCCACCTGCTGTTTTACTCAAACAATCTTGATTAATTTCCTCTTATATATTTTAGAAGTGTGTGTGTGTGTGTGTGTGTGTGTGTGTGTGTGTGTGTGTGTGTCTGCCTTGAGTTTTATGTTTTGATTGTCCCTGTTCTGAGCTATTCTTCCTTCCCCCATGGAGATGGTCTCTGTGGGGGGTATCCTGGTCTTGGCTGGAATGGTTTGATCAGACTCATGTTGGGGTTGGTGCCAGTAGCTTGTAGGAAGGCGAGGGTAGACCCTTTCTCTCCTTCTAATGCCTCAGCTCTGCCTGGTTTGCTGGCACCTCCTCTCTACCACCCGTAGGGGCACACATTTCCTGCTTTCGGCTGATCCTCCTTGCCTCAGGTTGCTGCAGGTCGGGTCAGAAGCAACTGTCTTGCTGGTGGGAAAGAGGACACCTCCCCTGAGTTCTAAGGTGGGCAGGGCTGATCCTCCTTCCTGGATCCACTATACGGTCCCCTTTGTGCTCACCAGCATGAGTTCCTCCAAGAAATAGAGGGTCTCCCAGATTCAATGTTGGGTGTGTCTTTCAGACCCCTCCAATGTAGGCTAGCCCTGAGTTCCACTGCATGGCCCTTCCCACTGGTCAGCAGCTTCCCAGGCTGCACTATGGCAGGGTGCTAGCACTACTCTATTCAGAGACTTCAGCCCCAGGCTTCCACTGCTGCACCCACTCCACAGTCTCCACAGCCAATGCCCTTGGGGCCACCTCTCACAGTCCTAGGCCCTCCCATCTTACTCACAGATGTGCAATCACTTCAGTCTCCTCAGGTCCTCAGTTCTAGTAGATCCAGGGCAGGGGAGGATACTTCCATTTCCCCGGCCTTCAGCACAATTCCTGCCCCCTAGCCCTGGTGGTGAAGCTGAGTAGCTTGCCTATAGGACGGCTCTTGCCTTTAAGTGGCAGTAGGTGAGTACACAGAAGGGGTGAGAGTCCTGTCGGGTCAGTGGTAGTTGCGGTGGATGCACAGGGTCAGTCTGGGCGTGTGCCAGGTGTGCAGAAGTCCTACTAGTGTCCACTACAGGGGAGTGAGGTCTGGGTAGTGACCTTAGTGGGAATACAGGGTCTGGGGTGGGGTGCGCATGGGTTCGGCCCCAGATTCACGGTGAGTCCAGGTAGTGGTGAGTCTTGGCACCTAGCGGCTGCTGCTCCCTACAACCTCTTCCCAAGGAGGATCTTGGAAACTCATCAAGATGGCACAGTCTCCAAGCTGCAGATGCACCCTGGGAGTAGCTTGTGTTGGTAGCAGTGGCTCCTTGTGATGATAGTGCTTAGGGTCATGCTGGTGTCCTCTGCAGGCACATGCAGTCCTATATGTGTCAGCTGCAGGTGTGCAGGGTTGCACTGGTGTCCCCTGCAGGCATGTGGGTTCCTACAGGTGTCAGTGCAGATGCCCAGAGTCTGCCAGTGTTTGCTTAGAGGTGCAGTCCTGAAGGTGTCCGCTGTTGGTGTAGGTTCTGGGTTGTGTCCTTGGGGCCCACACATCCTCGCACACACATAGGGTCAATGTTGGGGTGCACGTGGGTTTGGGCCTGGGCTTTGGCTAATCTGGATGCTGACGAGGCTTGGCTTCTAGCTGCTGTCACTCCATGCAGCCTACACCAAAGGAAGACCTTGTAAATTCTTCAAGATGGCATGGTCTCTGAGGCCCAGGAATGGCTGTGGTAGTAGTAGGGGCTTCTTGGCCAGGAAAGCCCTAACCCCGTCTACCTCCAAGATTCCTGCATAATAAGACTGTCACACACACACACACACACACACACACACACACACACACACATGCACGTCTGCACACTCTGTCACTCACACTCTCACTATTCCATCCTGCCTGCTGCCATGTTGGGGATAAGGTTCTTTAGATACAAATTCCCAAATCTCTCACTCAGATTCTAATTCAGTACATCAACTGGGAATTTTCCTTTTTGTCCAGGTGATTCTGTTGCATGCCTTCCAAGGAACATGCTTTGAGAAAGACTAGCTGAGAAAATGGTGCTCAATAAGTCAAAGTCATAGGTTTAATTCCTTAGTACATCTGTTAGTCCAAACACACACAACACACACACACACACACACACACACACACACACACTCCCCTGAAAACTAATTTTCATAGGTTCCAAATTGTTTCATCCAAGTTCCTAAGAGCTATTATGAAAATACAGATTCTTAGTCACCGAGGGAAACTGGTTACTGGAGTATGTGTATAAAGCAACCTTAACACTAAAATAGCCATGTGTTCATTTACCATTTAAATGGAGAATAACTGAGTATTTATTATGTGTTAAAAAGTAATTTAAAATGATCTTGGATCAATGATATAAGAAGACATCAACTTTATATATTTCTCCAAGCATTAACTCATTTTTTTTCTCCTGTGTTGAGTTATCTCAACTCTTATCTTTAGCCTGGGTTATCTCAACCCTTTTCCTTTAGTTCCACCTAGAGCAGTGGTTCTCAACCTTCCTAATGCCGTGACCCTTTAATATAGTTCCTCATGTTGTGGTGACCCCCAACCATAAAATTGTTTTTGTTGCTACTTCATAACTATAATGTTGCTACTGTTATGAATCATAATGTAAATATCTTATATGCAGGATGTATTTTCATTGTTACAAATTGAACATAATTAAAGCATAGTGATTAATCACAAAAATAATATGTAATTATATATGTGTTTTCTGATGGTCTTAGGCGACCCCTGTGAAAGGGTCATTGACTCCCAAAGGGGTCGCGACCCACAGATTGAGAACCGCTGCTAAGGTTTGATGGTCTGATGGATGCTTCTCTGTCTCTGGATCTGTTTTTGTTCATCAGTTTATGTTGTTCATTATATTCCACAAATGAGTGAGATCATGTGATATTTATGTATCTTTCTCTGACTGGCTTATTTCGCTTAGCATAATGCTCTCCAGCTCCATCCATGCTGTTGCAAATGGTAGGAGTTCCTTCATTTTTATAGCAATGTAGTATTCTATTGTGTAGCTATACCACGGTTTTCTAATTCACTCATCTGCTGATGGGAAGTTAGGCTGTTTCCAAATCTTAGCTATTGTAAACTGTGCTGCTAGGAACATAAGGGTGCACATATCCTTTCTGATTGGTGTTTCTAGTTTCTTGGGATATATTCCTAGAAGTGGGATCATTGGGTCAAATGGGAGTTCCATTTTTAGTTTTTTTGAGGAAACTCCATACTGTTCTCCACAGTGACTGCACCAGTCTGCATTCCCACCAGCAGCACAAGAGGATTCCTTTTTCTCCACATCCTCGCCAGCACTTCTCCTTTGCTGATTTGTTGATGATAGCCATTCTGACAGGTGTGAGATGGTACCTCATTGTCATTTTGATTTGCATCTCTCAGATGATTAGTGACTTTGAGCATATTTTCATATGTCTCTTGGCATTCTGTATGTCCTCTTTCAAAAAAGAAGAAATTCTTACCATTTGCAACAGCATGGATGGAACTGGAGAGCATTATGCTAAGTGAAATAAGCTAGTCAGAGAAAGATAAATATCACATGATTTCATTCACTTATGGAATATACTTAACAACATAAACTGATGAGCAAAAATAGATCAAGAGACAGAGCAGCATCCATCAGATGCTCAAACCTCAGAGGGAAGGTAAGCAAGGGTGGGGGTAAAGGGGAGAGATCAACCAATGGACTTGTATGCATGCATATAAGCCTAACCAAGGGACACAGACAACAGTGGGGTGAGGGCATGAATGGGGGGGATAAGGACACATATGTAGTACCTTAATCAATAAATAAATTTAAAAAATAAAAAATTAAAAGTATCTATTTAGGTTTGTTGCCCATTTTTTTATTGGATTATCTTCATTTTGTTAAGTTTTATGAATTCCCTGTAAATATTGGAGATTAAACCCTTATGGGAGGTAACATTGGCAAATATATTCTCCTATGCAATGGGCTTTCTTGTTTTGTTGATGGTTTCTTTTGCTCTGCACAAGCTTTTTATTTTCATGTAGTCCCATTTTTTTTCTCTTTAGTTTCTATTGCCCCAGGAGCTGTATTCATGAAGATATTGCTTTGGCAATATGTCTGAGATTTTGCTGCCTGTGGATTTCTCTAAGATATTTATGGTTTCCTGTTTTACATTTAAGTTCTTTATCCATTTTGAGTTTATTTTTGTGTATGATGTAAGTTGGTAGTCTAGTTTCATTTTTTTGCATGTATCTGTTCAATTTTCCCAACACCATTTATTGAAGTGACTGTATTGACTCCATTTTATGCTCTTGCCTACTTTGTCAAATATTAATTGATCAGAGTGGTTTGGGTCAATTTCTGGGTTCTCTATTCTATTCCATTGGTCTATATGTCTGTTCTTGTGCCAGTACCAGGCAGTTTTGAGAACAGTGGCTTTGTAGTATAGCTTGATATATGGTATTGAGATTCCTCCTACTTTGTTCTTCTTTCTCAGGATTGCTGTGGCAATTCAGGATCTTTGTTTATTCCAGATTAATTTTTGGACAGTTTTTTCTAGGTCTGTGAATTATGACATAGGTATTTTAATGGGGAGTGCATTTAATCTATAGATTGCTTTGGGTAGTATGGACATTTAAATGATGTTGATTCTACCAATCCATCAATATGGTATGTTCTTCTATCTGCTTATGTCTTCCTCTATCTCTTTTTTCAGTGCCCTGTAGTTTTTTGAGTATAAGTCTTTTAATCCTTAGTTAAGTTTTTTCCTAAGTATCTTAATTTTTTTGCAATGGAAAGTGGGATTTTTTAAAAATCTCTCTTTCTGTAAGTTCACTATTGGTGTTAGAATTTTTATCAGTTTATTTGAGCCAAACTGACAATAATTGCCAGGAAGCAAAATTTCAATGGATTGAGAAAATTACGCCAGAAAATGGCAGTTTTGCACCATATTTTAAACATTAGAATCAAAGCATAAGATATAAGGTGGTTACCTGAAATCCATTGGTGGTGTATTAGGGAAAGCAAAATTGGGAAATCTCAGAGACTAGATAAAAAGTAAAACAGATGGACACATACTTCTTTTTTTATTTTTATTTTTTATTGCTTAAAGTATTACACATAGTAGTACATACCTCTCCTTTTTTTTCCCCATTGCCCTTTCCCCAGCCTCCCCTACCCACTGTCTCGTGCCCTCAACCACCCACCCAGTGTCTTGTGTCCATTGGTTGTGTTTATATGCATGCATACAAGTCCTTCGGTTGATCTCTTCCCCCCCTCCCCCAACACTGCACAGCCTTCCCACTGTAATTTGACAGTCTGTTCGACGCTTTACTGCCTCTGTATCTATCTTTTTCTTCATCAGGTTATAATGTTCTTTATTTTCCATAAATGAGTGAGATCATATGGTATTTTCTTTCATTGCCTGGCTTATTTCACTTAGCATAATGCACTCCAGTTCCATCCATGCTGTTGCAAATAGTAAGAATTCCTTATTTTTTATAGCAGCGTAGTATTCCATTGTGTAGATGTAACATAGTTTTCTAATCCACTCATCTGCTGATGGGCATTTAGGCTGTTTACAAATCTTAGCTACGGTGAATTGTGCTGCTAGGTACATAGGGGTGCATATATCCTTTCTGACTGGTGTTTCTAGTTTCTTGGGATATATTCTTAGAAGTGGGATTACTGGGTCAAATGGGAGATCCATTTTAAGTTTTTTGAGGAAACTCCATACTGTTCTCCACAGTGGCTGCACCAGTCTGCATTCCCCCCAGCAGTACACGAGGGTTCCTTTTTCTCTGCATCCTCGACAGCACTTGTCCTTTGTTGATTTGTTGATGATAGCCATTCTGACAGGTGTGAGATGGTACCGAATTGTCTTTTTGATTTGCATCTCTCCGATAATTAGTGACTTTGAGCATGTTTTCATATGTCTCTTAGCCTTCCTTCCATCTTCTTTCAAAAAGTATCTATTTAGGTCCCTTGCTCATTTTTTTTTATTGGATCATTTATCTTCCTTTTAAGTTGTATGAGTTCCCTATAAATGTAGGAGATTAAACCTTTATCAGTGATAACATTTGAAAATATGTTCTCCCATACAGTGGGCTTTCTTGTTCCATTGATGGTTTCTTTTGCTGTGCAAAAGCTTTTTATTTTGAAGTAGTCAAATTTGTTTATTTTCTCTTTAGTTTCCATTGCCCTAGGAGTGGTATCAGTGAAGAAATTGCATCGGCATATGTCTGAGCTTTCGCTGCCTGTGGATTCCTCTAGTATTTTTATGGTTTCCTGTCTTATGTTTAAGTCCTTTATCCATTTTGAGTTTATTTTTGTGGATGGTGTAAGTTGGTGATCTAGTTTCATTTTTTTGCATGTATCTGTCTAATTTTTCCAACACCATTTATTGAAGAGACTGTCTTGATTCCATTGTATGTTCATGCCTCCTTTGTCAAATATTAATTGAGCATAGTGGTTTGGTTCGATATCTGGGTTCTCTATTCTATTCCATTGCTCTATATGTCTGTTCTTGTGCCAGTACCAGACTGTTTTGAGAACAGTGGCTTAGTAATACAGTTTGAAATCTGGTATTGAGATTCCTCCTACTTTGTTCTTCTTTCTCAGGATTGCTGTGGCAATTCGGGGTCTTTTTTTATTCCAGATGAATTTTTAGAGAGTTCTTTCTAGGTCTGTGAAGTATGCCGTTGGTATTTTAATGGGGAGTGCATTGAATCTATAGATTGCTTTGGGTAGTATGGACATTTTAATGATTTTGATTCTACCAATCCATGAGCATGGTATGTTCTTCCATCTGTTTATGTCTTCCTCTATCTCTTTTCTCAGTGTCCTGTATTTTCTGGGTAGAGGTCTTTTGCCTCTTTAGTTAAGTTTATTGCTAGGTATCTTAATTTTTTTGGTGTGATGGTAAATGGGATTGCTTTTTTAGTTTCTCTTTCTGTAAGTTCACTATTGGTGTATAGAAATGCCATAGATTTCTTGGTGTTAATTTTGTATCCTGCTACATTACCGAATTCATTTATTAAGTCAAATAGTTTTTTAATGGAGTCTTTAGGGTTTTTTATGTACAGTATCATGGCATCTGTGAATAAGGACAGTTTTTAGTTCTTCTTTTCCAATTTGGATGCCTTTTATTTCTTCTTCTTGTCTGATCGCAATGGCTAGTACTTCCAGTACTATGTTGAACAGGAGTAGTGAGAGTGGGCATCCCTGTCTTGTTCCTGTTCTTAGGGGAAATGGTTTGAGGTTTTGCCCATTGATTATGATGTTGGCTGTGGGTTTGTCATATATGTCTTTTTTTATGTTGAGGTATGATCTTTCTATTCCCACCTTGCTGAGAGTTTTTTTAAAAAATGAGTGTTGTATTTTGTCAAATGCTTTTTCTGCATCAATTGATATGTGGTTTTTGTCTCTCAATTTGTTTATGTGATGTATCACGTTTATTGATTTATGGATATTGTAAAATCTTTGCATCCCTGGGATAAATCCTACTTGGTCATGGTGTATGATCTTTCTGATGTACTGCTGGATCCGATTTGCTAGAATTTTGTTGAGGATTTTGGCATCTATGTTTATGGGGGATATTGGCCTGTAATTCTCTTTCATTGTGTTGTCTTTATCTGGTTTTGGTATTAGGGTGATGCTGACTTCATAGAATGAGCTTGGAAGTGTTACTTCCTCTTCAATTTTTTGGAATATTCTGAGGAGGATAGGTTTTAGTTCTTCCTTGAATGTTTGGTAAAACTCCCCTGTGAAGCCGTCTGTCCCCGGGCTTTTGTTTGCTGGAAGCTTTTTGATTACTGCTTCAATTTCTTCTATAGTTATTGGCCTATTGTTATTTTTAGATTCTTCCTGATTGAGTTTTGGAAGGTTGTATTTTTCTAGGAATATATCCATTTCTTCCAGGTTGTCCAGTTTGTTGGAATAGAGTTGTTCATAGTATTTTTTAACAATCCTTTGTATGTCTGTGGGGTCTGTTGTTATTTCTCCTCTTTCATTTCTGATTTTGTTTATTTGAGTCCTTTCTCTTTTCTTCTTGGTGAGCCTGGCTAGAGGTTCATCAATCTTGTTTGTCCTTTCAAAGAACCAGCTCTTGGTTTTGTTGATCTTTTGTATTGTTTTTTTTGGCCTAATGTCATTTATCTCCGCTCTGATCTTTATTATTTCCTTCCTTCTGCTTACACTGGGCTTTTCTTGTTGCTCTCTTTGAGTTGTAGGGTTAGGTAATTTATTACCATTGTTTCTTGCTTTTGCAGTAGGCTTGTAGAGCTATGAACTTCCCTCTCAATACTGCTTTCGCTGTGTCCCATAGATTTTGGGTCATTGTGTTTTCATTGTCGTTTATTGCCATGATGTTTTTTATTTCTTCTTTGATCTCTTTGGTAATCCAGTCATTGTTTAATAGCATGCTATTTAGGCTCCAGGTGTTTGATTATTTTATTTTTTTATTGAAGTTGATTTCTAGTTTTATGCCATTGTGATCTGAGAAGATGCTTGATATGATTTCCATCTTCTTGAATTTGAAGTGACTTTGCCTGTGACCCAATATATGGTCTATCTTTGAAAATGACCCATGTGCACTTGAGAAGAATGTATATTCTGTGGCTTTGGGGTGAAATGTTCTGAAGATGTCAATTAAGTCCATCTGATCTAGTGAGTAATTTAGGATTGATGTTTCTTTGGTGATTTTTTGTTTAGAGGATTTGTCCAATGGTGATAGTTGGGTATTAAGGACCCCTACTATGATTGTATTGCTGTCAATCTACCCTTGATATCCTCCAGAAGTTTTTTTTTATGTATTTGGGAGCTCCTGTATTTGGTGCATATATGTTTACCAGAGTTATTTCTTCTTGTTGAATTGCTCCCTGTAGTATTATGAAGTGGCCTTCCTTATCTCTTGTTATGTCCTCACTTTGAGATCTAATTTGTCAGATATAAGTATTGCTACCCCAGCTTTTTTTTTCATTTCCATTCACCTGAAAAACCTTTTTCTATCCCTTCACCATCAGTCTGTGTATGTCTTTTTTTCTGAGGTGGGTTTCTGACACATACTTCTCTTACATTGGTGCATATAGAATATTTAACAGTTAACATTTGCTGCACATATATTGATTGTATGTGGGAGAAAAACATAATTATGAGGGGTTTTGTGGTCTCTGCTCTGGTGGGAGATTATGCCCTGAGGGTCTGGAGAAAGGGATCATTCTGACATTCCAAAGGCATGTTATTGTAGATGCAAAAATACAATGGACAGACTCATTTAAGGTAAAGAATGACCTCTGTCAAAGAAGATACTGGTCTAGGACATGACTACCTGACATGACTTCCTTTAATTAGGAAGTTTTAATTTCACATCATCCTATGTGGTTACTTTATGTCTCAGTTTGCAAGTCTTGCCATGCAGGCCTTCCCTGAGCTTGTCAGATTTAGTATGCGACCCCTTTTTTGTCAACAAGTTCAAATATTTTGCTAGAGGTAGAAACCAAGTGACTTCTTAGTATAGAAGTTAAAGAGGTGTTTCTGTGAAAGTTTATTTTTATTTGCAACATTTTCTAAGTTTCACTGTGCTTTGTATGCTTAGTATTAAACAGCAATTAAGAGATTTTCTTCTCCTGGTTCAAAATATAAGGCTGGGGTTATTTAAAGATTAACATACTCATATTTGTTTTGAGTTTAGCAATATTCAAGCATGGGATAAGAGTTTTAATATGAAATTAGTGGGATTTATTATTTATAAAATTATGTAGATTAGAGGTTCTTTAATACTTTATTGAGTATGCAACTTTTAAAAGATTTATTAGAGTTTTAAAAGGTTATGTTATGACTGTTCTTTTTAAATTTACAAATCTGAGAAATATTTCTTCAATAAAACAAGTGTTCCCTTAAATTGTATCAGTGCCACTTGATTTAAATAAATCAGTTATTAAAAGATACAGATATTCAAGACTGTATTAGAAGACAATCACTGTCTTTATGAAATTACTTTTCCCATATAAAAGAATTTGTCATAAAATTACTTTTAAGTATCCAGCTTTCCTACTACATTAAAACCAGGTTTGATTTAAGTGCAACTTTCCTAGAATACTTTTAATATATTAATCATAGTAGACCTGTGTGCTGTTATTGTAGAAATTTCTTTTTATTCCGTTGAAGGCTGCAGATAAGTATGGAGGGGTTTAACCAAAAATAGTCATGTGCAATAGTATGTTCAGGTCATTTGGCAAAGATGCCAACAGATAACAATTTTATTTTCCACAGCATATTTTAGGTGACTACTTGCTGTTTTACAGACGCTTTTTCTTTTATTCTCACATTGTGTTTTGTGCAGAGAGTTAGTTAAAGTGATAAAGTGCAAAGGGACGGTTAGTCATAAGATGGTGAGAATGTAGAACAGGTGATAATGGAAGAAGAAGAGGAGTGAGAGAGGGTTGGCAAACTAATTAGAGGCTTCTTAGATTAAAAGAGACCATCTGCCTTGAGAAGCTCAAGGCAGACATACTTTATGGAGGCTTCTATCACAAGCAGGAAGCCAGCACTAATTACCTGTTTTTGGAAGATAATTCACCATTCACCTGGAAAATCATTCACAATGCATGATTTTATGCACCTTTTAAGAAATGCACATTATCTATTTAGAAAAAACACACTAACTTGTCCTCAGGTGAATATGCAAATAATACCCCTTCTCCTGGCTATTGAGAGCTGTAGAATTTCTTGCTTTGGGACTTTTCAAACATTTGGAATAATCTTTTAACCCATTGGTGTCTGAACACAATGGCTGAAAAAAAAGATTTATACTATGGATATGACTCAAAGATTTGCTGCTAGGTTACTATAAAGCAATAGTAACAAAGCAATGTGTATATGCAAAACTTGATAAAACTGCAAAGTGGAATTTGTATCAGTCTTTGGTGAAGATACTCAAATGCATAGTTTAAACATGTATTTTTATTGAGTTCAGAGAGAAAAGGAGAGGGAGTGATAGAAACATCAATGGTGAGAGAGAATCATTGATTGGCTATCTCCTGCACATCCCCTAGTGGGGATGTGGCCTGAAACCCGGGCTTGTGTCCTGACCTGGGAATCAAACCATTACCTACTGGTTCATAGGTCGACGCTTAACCACTGAGCTACACAGGATGGGCATTCAGTGCTTTTAATTTCACTTTACAAAGCTAAAACTAACTGGTAGTGCATTGTTGCAGGTGTCATTTAGACTGCATAGTTTATTAGAATAATTTCCTCTGTTCTGGAGAATGACAGTTATTTACACACAGAGGAAACAATTTCACATCAAGTTTGAAAAGATGCTTTTTGTGGCATTGGGTCTTTGTTCTTTTGTGTCTCTACTGTTAATGCTGAGATATTGGGGTGAGAATGCGTTTAGGGAAAACAGTAGAACATAGGAATATGGTGGAAAGTTGAGGAGTAAACAGAAGTGGAGATTTTGATTAAATAGTGGTAATACAAGAAAAGTGATCTCTAAATCAACAACTACATAAAATTGATATGTGGGGTTCAGGGTGCAGATTCTTCGTCTCTGGGTTTATAAAGGCTGCAGTTCTTTACATTTTTTTTATTAAAGAACATGTCCCTTTCTAATTGGACTCTTCCTTTATTTAGGACCCCCATGCTGTCCTCATTGGTCACTCTGCTACATAGTATAAGCTTCAAATTCCAAAGCCCATGTAGTGCCCCCTTCTTCCTCTCCCCGCATCTTGCAACATTACTCTATCTTCTGTGAAAATATGTTTCCCTCTTCCCAGTGTTACAAAATTTACCTGACGACCAAAAAATACAAAGGAGTACCCAGAGATGCAGGAAAAAAACAATTTATTTCCAGGTGTACTAGTACTGTGACTCAGGGGAGCCTATTTCCAAATCCTGAGTAAGCCAATATGGAGGAAGCTTTCTCTTTATACCCTTTGGTTTCTTTGTCCCCCAAATATGGATCATACATCTGGAACTTTCACACGCTTTGCAAAAAGCCCTGTGTGTTGGGATGGGGGCTGTGAGATCACACCTAAAGGCCTGGCCAGCACTAACAACCCCCTCTGGGGGTTGTGTATTGTTCATGGTTTATGGCCTCTGTAAAATGGGAGTATTCAGATAAATAGGTCTTGCAAGACCAGATAATTAAGGAAGGGGCAGTGACTAAACTATAGGCTAACAGGAATGTACATTAGGGATACAGAGTCAGGCTGCTAGCACCCCTCCAATGTCTTAATTTCCTCATTATTCCCCCCTCCCTTGATCCTCAAGCTGATTTCAGCCTTGGAGATTCAATAGAAGACTCAAAGCTAGGAAGTAGGGTATTCAGCAGCTCCAGTCTTTTTCATTTTCATCACCCAAGTGATTATAATGGCAGTCCAGAGATCTGGGGCTTCAGGGCTTACTGATTCTATTAGCTGTTCTAAAACCTGTTGGCTTTCTTAGAGGAAGGGAGAGGGAGTCTACACAGGTTTCTTCATTTTCAGCTTCAGAGCAATTGGAGTGGTGAGAAGCACATCTCAGGGTCCCATCTATTTCTTCTCCAGTTGGCCCATTGTCCTTGCTCTGCTCATGTCTATCTCACTGCCTAACACATTCCCTCAAGGATCCTGGATCTGAATTCTTTCAGGGAAAGTGGGTGTCGGTTGGCTCCTCTGGCTACTTCTATGCTGAAGAGGGATGGAGTTTTATTTCAGAGCCAAGAGATTCTTTCTGTCTGTCAGAGGGATGATGAGGCCTGGGCGTGGAAGGAGGTGGTCTTGTGACCTGGGGGAGACAAACTGTATTATAAAATTTAGTATTATTGAGCAACTAGAACAGCAAGAGTTATAACAAATGGACTAGTGGAAGGGAAAGAAAACATTTCAGTTCTAATAACTCCTATTTAAATAGAATTTTTTCTCCTTGAAATCACCCTTATGCTTATTAAAGAGCCAAATTAAGACCAACTTATGTATTGCATTCAATTTGGCCTGATTGTTTGTATAAACACCACAAGAATGGTAACTGACTGCCTTTGCCAGAATTTCATGATTGAATCTCAATGTGCCCCATAGGGCAGGGAAGCCAAGCTATCCAGCTGCCGTCAGGCCTGCCTGCAGTATCTGCTGGGTTAGCTGAATTCCTCACCTGCAGCGGCTCCACCTGGGCCCACAGCCTAGGCTTCAAGGACGATCTCAGCAGCCCTCCTACTCATTATGGCCTAGAGTTTTCTAGATGGCTCCAGATTGCTATTTTACTATTTCAGTTTCCCTGTTCTGCTTGTACTGGCTTACTGGCCTGTATCATTTAATCAATTTCATTTTAACATTTCTTTTTATAAGCTTCTAATAACTTCCACAGACATTCTTACAATGTTCAGAAACATTTTTAAAACTTTCAGAAATAATCACCTTTAGAGACCACCTTCTTTTTCGTTCAAAATGCATAACCATGCCTCAGACCTTCCATTAAGTATTTCTACTCTAATAATATTTCTGTAATGCATTCAGCAACTTGTACAGAACTTTTCTTTTTTTAAAAAATGTATTAGAATTATTTACTCTTAGAAATCTTAATTTTCAATGATTATGAAAAAGTAAACAGCCAGAATTTCTTAGATTAACATTTATGAACATACTTTAAATGCACTTTTACTTTCGAGAAAATATACCTTCAACAAAGTATAAGAGACCTTCTGTAATAAAAACTAAGAGCAGGCAAATTAAAAGATGTCTAGCAATCAATGTTTCAGTTTTTTTAAAAAAAATATTTAGATATTTATCATCTAACCCAGCAATGCTCCAAAGCTTTAAGTTAATTAAAACTTTTGGAAAATTATGTATAGGCATATGAGGCTAGAGAAAAGGCAGGGGGAGGAGAGAGCCTCTAGCCACTTGGATTTAAACTGCCAGATTTTTCCTTAGAGATAACATGTTAAGGTTACTGCTGTGGCTTCTGTTTCTGGCCCTCTGGGCCAGCCCTTCCCTAGGCCACTTGTTCTACAATTGTGAACATTATGTTAGTTTTCTCTTTTTGCCTTTCT
The DNA here is from genome assembly GCF_000147115.1 of Myotis lucifugus. NCBI lineage: Eukaryota > Metazoa > Chordata > Mammalia > Chiroptera > Vespertilionidae > Myotis > Myotis lucifugus. Next base: position 30,755,741 of record NW_005871050.1, on the reverse strand, counting down.
TATTTTTATGTACATAGCTTTTCTGAGACTCTTTTAACAGCTTTTGTGCACTTCTATCCTTCCAGTTATTTAACTTTGCAATTTTATTAAGATGTCAGGACAACTATTGGTGGTAAAATGTAATATTTAATATTTCTTGGCCCAACAGGTCCTCAGGGTCTGTCCCAGAGTACTTTTTCATTTGATCTTTTAGTGTTGGTAAAATTCAGAAGGCCCTTCTTTGCCTTGCTGAATATTGAAGGATTTACTTAGTTTCTGAGTCCCACTGGGGCTCCAAAGTTTGGAAATCTTACATCTGTTGGAAGCACACCAGGGCCAGCCAGGTGCTCCATTTCCCAGATAGCCATAGCATTTCATTTCTGTCTGCCCTTGTTCTATTTCAGGCTTTTTTTTTCTATTACAGGCTGGCCCCATCCTCCAACAGAGAAGAGTCAGTCTCCTCTTGAGTTACTGAACTTTCATTATTAATATACTAGAGGCCCGGTGCATGAAATTCATCTATGGGAGGCGGGGGGGTCCCTCAGCCCGGCCTGCACCCTCTCCATCTGGGACCCATTAGGACTGCTGGCTCTAACTGCTGCTTCCCCCCTGCCGGCCTGATCCCCCTAACTGCTCTCCCCTGCCTGCCTGATCACCTCTAAATGCCTCTGCCTAAGCCTCGCCACCATGACTTTGTCCAGAAGATGTTCAGTCTAATTAGCATATTACCCTTTTATTAGTATAGATGCCACCTTGTCCTAAAAAAGCAGGTTGTTAGCAGGTTTTCCTACCATGGAAGGGGAGCCCGCAGTAGCATCCTGGGTTCTGACCAGGGCTTATGCACTCGTGCTTTATCTCAGCAGATGAGATTCCTAGAAAAAGACTCTTAGATGTACCTTGAACATTTCTATCGATTTTGCCAAATTATCCTCCAAAAATGTTGAACCACTTTAAACTCCAACCAGTAACCATGCGTGTGCCCTCTGTCCTACTTTGATGCCAATATCATTGATTTCCCCCTAGAAGCTTCCATCCCTTCAGCTGGGACTGCTTGGCACTTGAGCCAACCTCACTGTTCAGCCTGGAACTTGATTTCCCAAGGTAGAATTATGAAGGAGGAAAAATAGTTTTCCTCTACCCTTCTGAGTTCTTAGTGGAGGCCCTTGTAATGAAAGACAGATTACCAAGAGAAAAACAAAAGTTCATTAACATGTGTACCTCATGTATAGAAAAATGAATAACTCCCCACGGTGGCTTAGAATCCAGATTAAAATACAGTGGGGCCTTGACTTACGAGTTTAATTAGTTCCGAGACCGAGCTCATTAAGGAGCTCGTTAACTCAAATTACTCTGTCAACTCAATGCATAAAATCGGCCGAGAGACAGCTGGTATCTCAAAAAACTCGTTAGTTGGGACACTTGTAAGTCAAAGCCCCACTGTACCTTCTTCCTAGGGAAAGGGGATGGGAGATGTTGGCCTCTTTAGGAAAGATGAGTGGATGGTGGGGGAAGATAGTTTGTAACAAAGTTTGGGTGTCATGTCAACTTCTAATCTCCTGACCTGTGACAGGAGTCAGTCTTTGTTGGCTGATGACACTTTTCCCAAAGAGGAGACCTATGGCATTTAAGCTCCTTTGAGGGGTCCAATTTTAGGCAGATCAGGAGACTTCAGTGAAAGCCTCTCCTTGCATTTGCTGATTTTCAAGCATCTGCAGCTCAAGATCATCAATATAACAGCATGGCATATGTTGGGTTGGCATGTTCTCCGACCTTCAGAATAAACCCAACAAAAGCTTATTTCCTCTCTTAGATGATTTGCCACAGTAGCTTTATTCCCTGTAGACAGTATTCTGACCAGACTTTCTTGGGAGTGGTCATAACATACCCTGTGCTTGTAGAAAGGTGTGGGCCATATCACTAAATAAATCAGGGTCAGTTTTCTCATCTTGTGGAAAGGGAGATAAAATTATGATAGATTATCTCCCTTTCCACAGGTTTCCTGTGGATTTGTGTCTTCACTGTGGCCCCAGAAGCCCCAGTGTGGCCACAGCCGTGGGGCTTGGGGCTGCTGGGTGCTGGGCCCCCTTGCAGGCTTGTGTCTCTGCTTCTCCAGCCCCAGTGGCCCCAGTGCCACTGCGGCTGCAGGGCTTGGAGATGCTTGGTGCCAGGCCCCCCTGCGGGCTGTGTCTCTTCTCCTCCAGTCCCAGTGCGACCACAGGGCTTGGGGCTGCTGGGTGCTGGCCCCCCCTGGGGGTTTGTGTCTCTCCTCCTTCATCCCCAGCAGCCCCAGCACTGCCAAGGGGCTTGGGACTGCTGGGTGATAGGCCCCCTTGCAGACTGTGTCTCTGCTCCTTCAGTCCCAGCACTGCTGCAGCTGTGGGGCTTGGGGCTGTTGGGTGCCGGGCCCCCTTGCAGGCTTGTGTCTCTGATACTCTGCCCCCGTGGCAGCGGTGACAAAGCAGGCCCAGAGGGACGCTTGCATCATCGCCATGGCAATGATGCAGGTGTTCCACCCCAGCTGCCATCTTTGTCAAGGAGTGACAGTCAATTTGCATATTCCCTCCATATTGGCTGTGGGTGCCACCATCTTTGTCATGGAGTGATGACTAATTTGCATATTACTCTTTTATTAGATAGGATTATAATTATTACTGAAAAAGCTTTATCCAAATTCTTCATTTTAGTTGCATCTATTTATTATATCTTAACAACTTTGAGATTTTATTTATTTATTTATTTATTTATTTATTTTTTTAACTTTGAGATTTTAAAGCCAAGTATTACCTAAAGCATTTTCTTGACCAATAACCATGATTGGCCCTTCTGTTCAAGGAAAGGACATGCTAATCTGGCTCAGAGTCATATACCCCCAAGCAAGAACTGCCCATTATCATGGAAGCATTGATTTTTGTTAACCAACCCAGCTTGCATAGCTTACTTTCTTATGTAATTTCAAATATATTGTATTGGTCTAATTTAGTTCAAAAATATTTCTTTCTAGGGAGAGAGTAGATCTTTGTGTCACCTCAGGGCCCTTGAGATGTCACAAAGCTGTCTCTCAGTTTAATTCCCGAAATATTACATTCAGAAAATCTGTCAAATATACCCAATTTAAATATTATTAAAACTTCAACCAGTTGTAACATAAAAGATTTGTTCTTGACTACAGAATTAATTATTTTCAATTTGGCTATTAATTTTTTATACTTTAGTAATGTCACAGATACAATATCCTTTGAATGTCTTAGAGAAAACCCTGGGAGGACATGCCTACCACCCACCCATTTCCTTGATGCTCTACCCTCAAGGGCACAGAAGCCACAAAGTTGTAACTGCTTCATAGACAGCCTCAGTTCCACCTCGGCTGGCCTGCGTGGGTTTGTGACATCACAAGCAGGTGCAGGCCACCCGCTTCCTGTCCCAGTCCTGTTCCATTCCTGTCCCGGTCCCATTCTGGTTCCATCCTGGTCCCATCCCAGTCCCTGACCCCATTAATACCAACACTGACAACTGATGTTTAATGGAAGTAATGCTGGGTGGGGTTTTGCAAATTTATCCACCCTTCCAAGTTCAGCAAGTACAGCTTCTCATTCTGTCTGGCCTGGAAACAGAAACCTCAGCTTTTGCTCAGAGTAAAATGCCCCCCCCTTTTTTTTCTTTTCCCCTCCCACTTTGCCTCAGGTGGGGAAGATAATGGTCTGTTAGGCTTGGAATTAGCTGGCCTTTGTTTTAACTTCCCTGGGTTGCAAGCTTTACAAATTTTGCACTTTCAAATTAATCTTAGAATCTTAAAATTTTAACCCAGCACAGTGAAATCATAAATCAGGGAAGAGAAAATTAAAGTCACTAAAATTTAGAAAACCAAAATTACATTACAGACAGATAGACAGAAATCTCACTAGCTAAGAGTGTCTAGTGGGCTAACACCTTGACAGGAAGAGCAAGAAGTCCCCAAGAATAAGGATTCTTGGCAGCTTCTGGGATGTCCTGCAATCTCTGTAAGGTGTTCAGTCTCACCACACACACTGGACTTCCCCCAAAACTAGATTTGCCCCATATTTAAACAAATTAAACAACAAAGAAACATAAAACATTAACAAACACTCTCATGTTTCCTATCCTCATCCATATGCTGGGGGCCCCTGATTTTGTGGAGAGACATCTGCATTGCAAGCAGTGGTCTGGGCCCTTCTTAAAAATTTTTAGCATACATTCTTAGCATACATGTTTACAGGAACTACTTCCCATGTTTGTAGTTAAACCGCGTAATCCCCTTCCAGTTAACAGAGACACAGGACAACACAAGGTATCTTTCACTTCACGCAGGCTCTCACACTCACATCCACACACCAGTTAGTCCAAGTTTTGACTTTCACCCATGGAAAGTCCCTGAACCAAGGCAAATAATTTGCCTAAGTAATGATTAGCTAGTTCTTTTGCCCCTAAAGGCAGGCCTGAACTCGAACTGGTCCCCTGGGGGAAAACTCACCAGTCAGATATATGGTTCCAGAAAAGGGCTTTCCTGTCCTCCTTGGAGTCCACTGGAGTGCTAGCAGGGCCCCAGTCGCCCAGGCCCAATGAGGACTGGGACCCATTAAATCACTGGAGGTTCACCTTCCCATCATCAGGGCCTCACTCACTCACCTGCTCTTGTGCAGTGGTGCCTCAAGGGGGCAACTTCGGCTGCATGTTCTGTCAGGGAAACCATTTTTATTTTACCGAGTTTACCAGGTGACCTAAAAATACACAGGAGTACCAGGAGATACAGGAAAAAAAAACAATTTATTTCCAGATGTACTAGTACCGTGACTCAGGGGAGCCTATTTCCAAATCCTGAGTAAGCCAATATAGAGGAAGCTTTCTCTTTATACCCTTTGGTTTCTTTGTCCCCCAAATATGGATCATACTTCCGGAACTTTCACGGGCTTTGCAAAAAGCCCCATGTGCTGTGATGGGGGCTGTGAGACCACACCTAAAGGTCTGGCCTGGCGCCAGCACTGATTGTTCATGGTTTATGGCCTCTGTAAAATGGGAGTATTTAGGTAAACAGGTCTTGCAAGGCCAGATAATTAAGGAAGGGGCAGTGACTAGACTATAGGCTAACAGGAATGTACATTAGGGATACAGGCTGTTAGCACACACACACACACCCAAAAAAGTCTTATTTTCCTCATCACTAGTATCTTGTGACTTTTCTCTATCCTCTGTGGAAGTAAGATCAGTATTTTGGTGGCTTGGAATCCTCATCTATGCATTACTCTCCCATAGGCCCCCTCTCCCCATGGACCCCCCTGTCCCTGATACTACCTGTCCTGTCTCTAAAATTCCTTTCAAAATCATGATATGGGCCCCCAGAGAGCTAATGTATATAGAAAGCTCACTACAAAATATCGACCACAGCCATAATGGGTTTGGCTCAGTGGATAGAGCATCGGCCCCCAGACAGAAGGGTCCCAGGTTTGATTCTGGTCAAGAGCATGTACTTTGGTTGTAGAATCAATCCCCAGTAGGGTGCATGCAGGAGGCAGCTGATCGATGTTTCTCTCTCATTGATGTTTCTAACTCTCTATCCCTCTCCTTCCTCTCTGTAAAATCAATAATGTATATGTATATGTATATGTATATGTATATGTATATGTATATGTATATGTATAAAATCGACCACAAAGTCCATCCTTCCATTATATGTCTTTTTTTTTTACATTCACTATTTGGTCCTCAATAATTATCTAATGGAATTTAGATACCCCTAAAAAGGATACCCTCAACATTTTGGAACCTAATACTTTGCTCTCAGTGAGTACCTTAGATCAGCTTGGTAGGAATTGGACACAGAATTACGTCTGAATTAAGGATATGCTATAAGAGAAGACAGAAAATGTGTGGCTCCAGGAAAATCAAGAACATACAAAGAAATTTGCCAAGCTTTATGTTTTGTTGCCATATGGTCCTTTTAATATGAAAATCCATATTGAGAAAAACTGGATTTCAGGGAGGTTCATTGCAGGTATGACAATGATTTCGAGTCAGTGAAAGTGAAGCAATGCAGAGTAGTCTAGTTAAATGATGTTAATTCAGTTGGTAAAGACTAACACATAAATCAGTGTTTACCCTGTGTAATAAGATACTCAGGATCCAAGTTTCTAATGTGGTTCTGAATGCAGTTATGTATAGATAAAATTATCTTTTCTCTGGAACCTGTAAAAAAATTAAATTTATTCAATAGAATAGTATTTCCCAAACTGTGTTTTGTGGAGCTCCAATTCTAAGATATGTTAATAGTCACTTCTAGGAGAGAGAAAGAATAGGAGGGGATGGGAGTAGACAGAGGTTATGTAGCAATGTGTTTATCTGCTAGGTCAAAGTTCAAAAAGTTGTCTTTGTTGCAAGGCATCTAGGGCATCTTAATGTTACCAATATTCTAATATTGTTGTTGGTGAAAATTGGGTCTTTTCCCAGAGACACAAGAAAAGCATTTCCAGGGACCCACACATAGGAGGATGAGGTTTAGTGGTAAGATTGATTGGTGTTGAAATAAATGACTGCACTCAGGTTTCTGATGTCTCATCTTCATACCTCCCACTGTGGGAAAAGTCCAGCCTGATCTTCATTAGGCCCAGAATAAAATTTGTGCCATTGGTTTAAACCATGTCTGTTCCTGTCTGGCTAGGTATTCTGTTCCCAGCTGTGCTTTGGCTGGTGTTGCATTGCTATATTCAGGCTCATCCTTGGAGGCTATATTTGGAGTCCACACAGCTGCTAGGGCCACATGGCTGCTATGGAGAAAGAACATGTGAACGAATGGGGCAAGCACATGTTACTGGGCAAGAGAGAGTGAGGGAGCTTTGTTAAGCTTGGGTTGTATTATCGTGGGCTTGGCAAGGACCAGTAGCCCTTTCAAACTAACCAATCAACTCCTCAATCTTTCATGGGCTGGTGTTGGATCCTCCCAATAACCAATCCATTTCCTAGATCTTTGGGTGTTCTCTGTCCCTTATCCAATCTGATCCTTTTCCCAGGCTCGGTCAACCCCTTATGGTCACCATCTTGGCTCCTACTGCACATGTCTCATAGTAGAAGCACCTACCCCTGCACTATCTTGGCTTCTAGTAGGCATGTGCCCAGCATAGGAATTTTTATTTGATTGCTTTCCTTCCCCCTATAGTATGAACGAATGAATCGGTTATACCCTGGAGAGATTGAAAAGTTGGTCCTTTCTTCCTATATGGGGAGAGAGGGGTGTTAATCCCCTTGGAAGGGCAATGCTACAATACCTGGGGTGTCTGAAGCTGTAATTTACTAGTAAAGCAGACTTATTGTCCCTAGTTTATTAGCTTCTTAATGTGATTCCCTTTACTCCCTTCTTTTATTAATAACTAGCTACCTATTCTAACAAAGGAATAATTTTGCAAATTGGACTTCTAAAGGAGAATGGGATATAGTTTGAAACCTTTCCTAAAGGTATACGACCATATAACACTTTTTCTTCCACAGAGGAAACCTTTAAGAAAGGTAAGTGAGTATTCAAGTGAGTACCTTCCTTTATTGGCATCTTACTAATGACTATGTCTTGAACAAGTTCAATAAGATAATTAGCAGACATTGACTTTATATTGCAAATATAATCTTTTATTGTTTTCTGTTGTTTATTTTCTCAGATAGCCTGTGAGCTCCTTAAGAACAGATATATGTTGACTGTTTATTTCCTATCTCCCCAAGTACAAAGCATATAGTAGGTACTCAAACATTATGTGTAGCTTGGATTGGTTCGGTTCTTATTTCATATTAAGTATTTTGTACAAATAAGATAGTTTTGTGTTTGTAGAGTACTTTAAAATTTCAAAGCACTTTCACTTCTGGAATCTCATTCTGTTTTTCACATAACTTTATGTATTCAGCAACAATACTACTATTGTTACTATTTGTATTTTCAGTAGAATAAACGATGGTTCAGAGAATTTAAATCATTTTTTCTGGGGTGGCAGCTGGGACTGCCATGGCCAGAACTAGAACTCCAATCTTCTGATCCCTAGCACAATCCTTTCCTGTCCTATCCCACTGTTACTCTGTCCATAGTCCCCTAAGCCTGGGTTCTGAGAGAGAAAAAGAGGATATGCAACCCCAGGCAGACTCCAAAGTTGGTGACTCCAGAGCATAGGTCTAAGAACCTCAGAAATAACCTGTTACTTCAAAGTATTCCTTTGCAAATCCATTGTTTTAACTTTAAGAATAAATAACTCAGATTCTATTCTTATAAAAGGAACAATATTTGCTGTTGATGGCAGCAGAAAAGGGGTAGTACTCTAATCAATCAATACTGAAATGTTTCTAGAAAACAGGCATGTCATGTACTTGAGTGGAAGTGTGAGGCAATAAGGAGGGACAAACTGAAGACTTTTAGCAACACTGACTCAGCCCTAGCTGATTTCTGTCATGTGATATTGAAGATCTAATACCACTAGGCCCACTCATTTTGAAGAGATACTAGAAGTTTAATTTTATGTGGAAATCCTTGACTTGTAGAGCAAATAAAACATACCTATAGGCTAGATTCACTGGGGGGGGGGAGTCTGCATGATTGTGGCTTTTGTCTTAAAGGATAAAGGATGGTTCTGGCTCAGACTCTGCTCCATTGTTTCTGTCTCCAGCAGCAAGTGAGCAAGTGGGGAAAAAACAACCCTTCAGTGGCCTAGAGAGCAGTTAATAGACAAAGTGAGAACAGCACTCTGAAGGCATCCTAATCACACCATCCAATAGACTGGTCGATCTAAGCAGAGAGGGAAGGGCATAATTTATGGATGCAATACTACCAGAGGGCTATTGGCAAATTGATCACCTTACAGAGAAGAGAGATTTAGATGATGAATCAAGTTGGTTTCAAAAGTTACAGATAAATGAAGAGCCCTGGGGATAAAGCATCTGCCTTGAAGCTGCCCTGAAGCAGTGTGATGTGAAGTACCTAGGGGAAAATATCATTGGCATATGTTCCCTCTCCTTCATGTTCTCTCTGAGCACCCAGGTAATATGATCTGAATGTGGGTGTCCTGATTATCACATGAGAATATATTTCCTTTATACATTTTGTATGGCTTAATGAGGAAAGACCTCAGCAGTCGATAGTTCTTGGCTACATTAAGGGGACTTTCACATGACTGACTGTGCATTTCGTAATTGACTGTTCTTTTGCATAGTTGCAGGCATAGAAATCTCATGACCAAAACTGGCTGGCAGCAGCTTATTTGCCTTTCCTCCTAGGCTTCCCTCTCCCTTCCTAGATGACCCTGCCTTTCCTAGCCTACCCAGCCCACCCTTAAAGACATATTTGTCCTTTCTCTGACTCTTAAATGTCCTAATGCCCTGCCTTCTTTGTAGTCCATCTCCTCAGATCCTTACTTTCTGCTGGGGCTAATCTAATACCTTGAGGTAAAGGATTCATGACTTGTAGAGCACTGTGTAGAGCAAATAAAGCATAGGCTAAAAGAAGGATGGGATATAGTTTGAGACCTTTCCTAAACGCATAGGCATCTTTCACTTGGCTAAATTCACTTGGGGAAGGTGGGGAGTCTGCCTGATTGTGGCCTTTGTCTTACGGAATTTAAACGATGTTTCTGATAATGGCCAAAAATGTTTCCACATAACTTGGCAGCTAATATATTTGCAATTTAATAGATATTTCAATTCTGTAACTCATAGGCATGACTAATGGTGGGAATTCCTGGCAACTTTACAGCACCTGTGTGCATGTGGGGCATTCCCAGAGTGTCACAAGTCATACCCTGCAGGGTGACTTCTTGCTCCCTCTAGAAACAAGGTCAACTGTACTCATTACCTTGGGTGACTAGGAGGGGCAAAAAACCATGCTTAAAATTAGTGGGAAGAAGGGCCTTGAGTGTCTCCTTCCTCTCCTGCCACTTATTTTTTCTTTCCTTTCTCTCCCTTAATTCCATCCTTCTGCCTCAAACTATGACACAGGCCTATTCATTAACCCTGTTGGTGACAGCCAAGGTCAAAGAGATTTCCAGTCTCTGTCCTAGGAAAGTGTTAGTATCATGTTTCTATGCCCTACAGGGAGCGGAGCAAACACTATTAACTGTTCCATCAATAGAAAAATAGTCTTGTTTCTCTGCAAAGTCAGGGACCGTGAGAACTTTCATTCCTGTGGGTTTATTTCGTAAGTAGCTGTGTAGGAGATCTGTTTGCAGGGCTAAGGGTGAACAAGTTAGAGCACATGACAACAGGATATGGCAAACGTGCCCAATCCAGGCCAGTTACACTCCAGTTGCTCTCTTCCAGCACCTGAGGTGATCATTGACTGCTTGGCTGACTTCTCTGACTTTAATTAAGAATGAGGAGGGGGTTCTTGGAAAGGAATTGCATTGTGACTCCCAGGTGTGTAGAGCTCTGAAATCCATGGGCACAGATTTTCCTAGGTCCATTATGTTTATGAGAGTCTTGGCTACCTTGCTCTCCCACAACCTGAAAGCAGTGGTTTAAGCAAGCTAAGAATATTCTATCCAACACTCTTCTAAAGGAATGCAAACTAGGAGTTTGCTGTGGTTGGAGATCAGCCATAAAGTAAATTCAATAGAGTGAACAGATGCTCAAAGAACGACCATTTATTGCAGGGGTGGGCAAACTTTTTGACTCGAGGGCCACAATGGGTTCTTAAACTGGACCGGAGGGCTGGAACAAAAGCATGGATGGAGTGTTTTTGTGAACTAATATAAATTCAAAGTAAACATCATTACATAAAAGGGTACGGTCTTTTTTTTTTTAGTTTTATTCATTTCAAACGGGCCGGATCTGGCCCGCGGGCCGTAGTTTGCCCACGGCTGATTTATTGGGTCAGACATTGTACTTTCAATAAGTCAAAATCCACAACCTTGGAAGGTTGGTGTTATTTTCTCGTTTTATAAGAGAAGAAATGGAGACTCAGAGAGGATAAGTTATGTATATATTATCATGCAGCTACTATGTGGTGGAGCAAAGATTTGAAGCCACGTTTGTTCCAAAATCTTGCTCTTAAAGCAACCTGCTACAAACTACCTATGTAACTGCTGTACACAAATGTGCACAATAAATGCCACTAGTTTCTTTCCTTCCTGCTTGCTTGCCTGCCTCGTGTCCTTTCACTCTTCTTTGCCAAGACACATTTGCACTTCGGTAATTCCTTCATAAAACCTTCACAGATTAACCTCATTTTCCAGTCATCTGTTTCGTCTAACTCCTTTGACAATTTTGCAAAAGTTTTCACTACACTATCTGGTGCTAATTTATAATTAATTATCTTAGAGATTTTCTTTGTGTAAGTTATGTCTTGCTATAGATTAATGTCCTCCAAGAGCCACTGTTTCCCATACAAAGTTTTACCTTAACATTTACAGATAACATACAATTATGGAGCTTGGAGCTGGGCTCTATCTTTTCACATGTATGATCTCATTTAAGCATTCCAAAATCTGTGAGGTATTATCATTTTAACCCCACTTTACAAATGCTGAAGTTGAAATTCAGAGACGTTATGTAATTTTTCTCACTGTGCTACAGCAACTAAATGAGAGCTGAAATGAAGATTGGAGTTGTTATTGTTTTCTCAAAACCTAAGCTACTTCCACTGGTAAATGCTTATAAAAGTACATTGCTCATAGTCTTATGATCTGATTTTACTAGAACTAATTTTCTTATATTTAGAAGAATAAGAAAATTTCTTGAAATATATCTAGAGGAAGCTATTTCATATATATATATGTATATATTGGCTAAAAAAATAATTTTATTCTACAGAGAAGACCCATGGAACACTTGTGAAACTTGATTTGCTTCCTTGGACCCTGCTTCACAACAAGAAAATACATGATTGAAATCCTCATTTTGACATAAGCTGTGTAACTTTGAGAAAAATAATTTATACTTATGAACCAGTTTTTTTCCTTGCAAAATGGGGAGGTGTTGCTGTGTTAAGTGAAGTTAACATATGAAAAACACTAATTATCTTCATCATTGTTATTTTATTGTAAAGCTTGCAATGATGACTTCACAGCCATTTACCACAAGAAAACAATCTGACAAGTAGTCTAAGACAAATTGCTATTTTTAATAGGGTGCTTTATTTACAGAGGATGAATGTTTAAAATTTAAGAAGTTAATGAGAGGCTATGACAAGCTCACACAAAGGGCTACTTACATAGGTATTACAGGCAAAACTATTTCATTCAAGGAGATGCAATCATGTGGAATAATTTGTTAATTAAGGTGGTCAACACAAATATTGTTGTTTGTATAAATGAGCTTCTGCCACCAGTAATACATTTTAATCATATGTGAGAAAAGAGCAAAGACTGCTGAGACAAAGCTGAAGTAGAAATGGGGCCTGAGGACAAGCATATTAAGGAGAGTGGCCTTGTCCTGTCCAGCAATTCCTTATGTCATTGAGATTAATCATTGTGGTTTATAACGACAGTTAAAGAACCTACTTTACCTGTCAAATAGAATAATAATTCATCAGCTCAAGTTCTTAAATCATTTTTTGGTACCAGGAGTACTTTATATAGCCAGAAATCTCTTTGTGATTTGGCACTATCCTCAATTAGGGATCCTGAGGAGCAACTGGCCAGTATCAGATGCAAAAGCCTAAGTGATGAGCTGCATAGGCATAAGTTTGCAGGCACAGAAAATTGAATCTTTTTTGAGGAATCTTTTTTGAGGTACATGGACTTGATCCTCATTGACTGGTTAGGAAAAATACCCACTGGTTTTTCTGAGATATAGTAGTCAGTCAATTTAGATTGTGTGTGTGTGTGTGTGTGTGTGTGTGTGTGTGTGTGTGTTTTGAATACTGTGCATTATAGTTTGATAACTCCAGCATATTCTGGGGAAATGAGATAGAAAAGCAATAATAATAATGTTCAGAAGATATTAGGTTAATACCCTAAGTTGTTTGCTCTATTTTGATGGTCAGGGCATCATAGCTTCACTATAATCTCTGCCTTGAAAGTTGCATGAGATCCCCATCCCCATCTGGTGTGGCTAAGGTGGTTGGAGCATCATCCCATATACCAAAAGGTGGCGAGTTTGATTCCCTGTGAGGGCACATACCCAGGTTGCAGGTTAGATCCTCGGTCAAGGCACGCATGGGAGGCAACAGATCAGTGATGTTTCTCTCTCACACCTCTCTCTCTCTCTCTCTCTCTCTCCCTTTCTCTCTCTCCCTCTCCCTCCCCCCCAAAAAAAACAACACATAAAAAAGAAAAGTTGCATGAGAAATAATTAAGCTTTATTTTTTCTGATAAAAAGCATTTTAAATCATAATTTAATCACACAATCGCCATTATTCCTAAAATCAAACATCTGTATCTATATCCTTGTGTTTTGTGGCAGTACAATTATCTTTATGTTGTTATTTAATTTACCACCTGACTAGTATATGAGGTAAAAGGTGAAAAGGAAATGTTGGGATAAGCAAACAGGTATTTATTATCTTTATTTTTTTTGCTTTATAATTTTCCCCTTTATTGAATAAGATATTACAAATGTGCCCTTATCCCCCCAATGTCCTCTCATCCCCCCAATCCTGCCCTCACCCTCACCCCCTGTTGTCCACACCCATTCCATCGTTTATGCTTATATGCACGCATACAAGTCCTTTGGTTGATCTAAACCCCCTCGCCCCCACCCTCCCCTACCTTCCCTCTGAGTTTTGAGCATCTGATCGATGCTTCTATGTCTCTACATCTGTTTTTGTTCATCCATTTATGTTGTTCCTTATAATCCACAAATGAGTGAGAGCATGTGATATTTATCTTTCTCTGACTGGCTTATTTCACTTAGCATAATGCTCTCCAGCTCCATCCATGCTGTTGCAAATGGTAGGAGTTCCTTCCTTTTTTCAGCAGCATAGTATTCCATTGTGTATATGTGCCAAAGGTTTTTAATCCATTCATCTGCTGATGGGCGCTTAGGCTGATTCCAAATCTTAGCTATTGTAAATTGTGCTGCTATGAACATAGGGGTGCATATATCCTTTCTGATTGGTGTTTCTGGTTTCTTGGGATATATTCCTAGAAGTGGGATCACTGGGTCAAATGGGAGTTCCATTTTTAGTTTTTTGAGGAAACTCCGTACTGTTCTCCACAGTGGCTTCACCAGTTTGCATTCCCACCAGCAGTGAACGAGGGTTCCTTTTTCTCCGCATCCTCACCAGCATTTGTCATTTGTAGATTTGTTGATGATAACCATTCTGACAGGTGTGAGATGGTACCTTTGTCATTTTGATTTGCATCTCTCTGATGATTAGTGACTTTGAGCATGTTTTCATATGTCTCTCAGCCTTATGTATGTCCTCTTTCAAAAAGAGTCTATTTTGGTCCGTTGCCCATTTTTTGATTGGGTTGTTTATCTTCCTTTTGTTAAGTTGTATGAGTTATCTGTAAATGTTGGAGATTGTACTTTTATCAGAGATATCATTGGCAAATATGTTCTCCCATGCAGTTGGTTTTCTTATGGTTTTGTTGATGGTTTCTTTTGCTGTGCAGAAGCTTTTTATTTTGATATAGTCCCATTTGTTCATTTTCTCTTTAGTTTACATTGCCCTAGGAGCTGTGTCAGTGAAGAAATGCCTTCGGCATATATCTGAGATTTTGCTACCTGTGGATTCCTCTAATATTTTTATGGTTTCCCGTCTTACGTTTAAGTCCTTTATCCATTTTGAGTTTATTTTTGTGGATGGTGTAGGTTGGTGGTCTAGTTTCATTTTTTTTTTGCATGTGTCTGACCAAATTTCCCAGCACCATTTACTGAAGAGACTGTCTTGACTCCATTGTTGTTCTTGCCTCCTTTGTCAAATATTAATTGATCATAGTGGTTTGGGTCAATTTCTGGGTTCTCTATTCTATTCCATTGGTATATATGTCTGTTCTTGTGCCAGTACCAGGCAGTTTTGAGAACAGTGGCTTTATAATACAGCTTGATATCTGGTATTGAGATTCCTCCTACATTGTTCTTCTTTCTCAGGATTGCAGCAGCTATTTGGGTTATTTATTTATTTATTTATTTTATTCCAGATGAATTTTTAGAGAGCTTGTTCTGTGAAATATTCTGTTGCTATTTTAATGGGGAGTGCATTGAATCTATAGATTGCTTTGGGTAGTATGGACATTTTGATGATGTTTATTCTACCAATCCATGAACATGGTATGTTCTTCCATCTGTTTACGTCTTCCTCTATCCCTTTTTTCAATGTCCTGTAGTTTTCTGGGTAGAGGTCTTTCACCTCCTTAGTTAAGTTTACTCCTAGGTATCTTAATTTCTTTGGTGCAATGTTAAATGGGATTTTTTTAAAATTTCTCTTTCTGTAAGTTCACTATTGGCGTATAAAAATGCCATAGATTTCTTGGCACTAATTTTGTATCCTGCTACATTGCCAAATTCATTTATTAGTTCTAATATTTTTGATGGAGTTTTTAGGGTTTTCTAAGTACAGTATCATATCATCTGTGAATAATGACAATTTTACTTCTTCTTTTCCAATTTGGATGCCTTTTATTTCTTCTTCTTGTCTGATCGCTTTGGCTAGCACTTCAAGTACTATGTTGAACATGAGTGGTGAAAGTGGGCATCCCTGTTTTGTTCCTGTTCTTAAGGGAAATGGTTTTAGTTTTTGCCCATTGAGTAATGTTGTCTGTAGGTTTGTCACATAAGGCTTTTATTATGTTGAGGTATGATCCCTCTATTCCCACTCTGCTGAGAGAGTAATTATCGAGAAAGGGTGTTGGACTTTGTCAAATGCCTTTTCTGCATCAATCAATATGATTATGTGATTTTTGTCTCTCATCTTGTTTATGTGATGTATCACATTTAATGATTTGCAGATACTGTACCAGCCATGCATTCCTGGAGTAAATCCCACTTGGTCATGGTGTATGATCTTTCTAATGTAATGCTGGATCCGGTTTGCTAGAATTTTGTTGAGGATTTTAGCATCTATGTTCATGAGGGATATTGGCCTGTAATTCTCTTTCTTTGTCGTGTCTTTATCTGGTTTTGGGATTAGGGTAATGCTGGCTTCATAGAAAGAGCTTGGAAGTGTGCCTTCCTCTTGAATTTTTTGGAATAGTCTGAGAAGGATTGGCTTTAATTCTTCTTTAAATGTTCGGTAAAACTCCCCTGTGAAGCCATCTGGTCCAGGGCTTTTGTTTGCTGGAAGCTTTTTGATTACTGTTTCAATTTCATCAGTAGTTATTGGCCTATTTAGGTTTTTTGATTCTTCCTGATTGAGTTTTGGAAGCTTGTATTTTTCTAGGAATGTGTCCATTTCATGGAGGTTGTCCAGTTTGTTGGAGTAGAGTTGTTCGTAGTATTTTTTGACAATCCTTTGTATATCAATAGGGTCTGTTGTTAATTCACCTCTTTCATTTCTGATTTTGTTTATTTGGGTCCTTCTCTTTGTTTCTTTGTGAGCCTGGCTAGAGGTTCATCAATATTGTTAATCCTTACAAAGAACCAACTCTTGGTTTCTTTGATCTTTTGTATTGCTCTTTGGTCTCTATGTCATTTATTTCTGCTCTGATTTTTATTATTTCCTTCCTTCTGGATACTGTGGGCTTTTCTTGTTGCTCTCTTTCTAACTCTTTGAGTTGTAGGGTTAGATCGTTTATTACCAGGTTTTCTTCTCTTTTTTTTTTTTTTTTTTTGAGGTAGTCCTGTAGAGCTATGAACTTCCCTCTCAGGACTGCTTTCATTGTGTCCCATAGATTTTGGATTGTTGTGTTTTCATTGTCATTTGTTACCAGGATGCTTTTTATTTCTTCTTTGATCTCTCTGGTAACCCATTCATTGTTTAATAGCATGCTATTTTGCCTCTAAGTGTTTTATTTTTTTAAATGTTTTTATTGTAGTTGATTTCTAGTTTTATGCCATTGTGATCTGAGAAGATGCTTATTATGATTTCTATTCTCTTGAATTTGAAGAGACTTTGCCTGTGTCCTAATATATGGTCTATCTTTGAAAATGTCCCATGTGCACTGGAGAAGAATGTATATTCTGTAGCTTTGGGGTGAAATATTCTGAAGATGTCAATTAAGTCCATCTGATCTAGTGAGTCATTTAGGATTGCTGTTTCTTTGCTGATTTTTTGTTGAGAGGATTTATCCAGTGGTGTCAGAGAGGTATTAAAGTCCCCTACTATGTTGGTATTGCTATCAATCTCTCCCTTGATATCTTCCAGAAGTTGTTTTATGTATTTGGGTGCTTCGGTATTGGGTGCATATATGTTTAACAGAGTTATATCTTCTTGTTGAATTGCTCCCTTTAGTATTAGGTAGTGGCCTTCCTTATCCCTTGTTATGGCCTTTACTTTGAGGTCTATTTTGTCAGGTATAATTATCGCTACCCCAGCTTTTTTCTCATTTCCATTTGCTTGAAATTTTTTTTTCCATCCCTTCACTCTCAGTCTGTGTGAATCCTTTGTTCTGAGGTGGGTCTCTTGCAGACAGCAAATATATGGGTCATGTTTTCTTATCCATTCAGCTACCCTGTGTCTTTTGATTGGAGCATTTTATCTGTTTACATTTTATGTTATTATTGAAAAGTACTTGTTTTTTGTCATTTTTATTCTTAATGTTTGTGTTTCTTCTTTCCTTTCTGTTTCTTCTTTTTACAGGAGTCCCTTTAGCATTTCTTTCATTGCTGGCTTGGTGGTAATAAATTTTCTTAGCCCTTTTTTGTCTGTGAAGCTCCTGATTCCACCTTCTATTTTGAATGATAGCCTTGCTGGGTATAGTATTCTTGGATTCATTCCCTTGCTTTGCATCAGTTTGTATATTTCATTCCATTCCCTTCTTGCCTGGTGTGTTTCTGTTGAGAAGTCAGCTGATATTCTAATAGGAGATCCCTTGTAGATTACTTTCTGTCTCTCTCTCGCAGCCTTTAAGATTCTTACTTTGTCATTGGCGTTTGCCAATTCAATTATGATGTGTCTTGGTGTTGGTCTTTTGGGGTTCATCTTGTTTGGCACTCTATGTGCTTCTTGGACTTGTGTAGTTTTTTTCTTGCCAGTATCAGGGAAGTTTTCTGTCATTATTTCTTCAAACATGTTTTCTATTCCTTGCTTCTCCTCCTCTCCTTCTGGTACCCCCATTAAGCCAATGTTGTTCCATTTTGCGTTGTCCCAAAGCTCCCTTAGGCTTTCCTCTTGGTTTTAAGTTTTTTTCCCCCAGTTTCTCCTGTGTTTGTGTGTTTTTTCCTACCTTGTCTTCTAATTCGCTGATGCGGTCCTCAGCCTCTTCTAGTCTGCTGTTTAAGCCTTCCATTGTGTTCTTTATTGCAGCTATGTTGTTCTTCATTTCCTCTTGGTTCCTTTTCATGTTGGAGACATTCTCATTCAGCCCCTTATAATTCTCATTGAGTTGTGTGTATTTGTCATCCAGCCATTTTAGCATCCTTATAACCATTACTCTGAATTCTTTCTCTGATAAGTTAGTAGCCTCAGTTTCATTTAACTCCCTTTCTGGTGATTCCTCTTTTTTCTTTCCTTTGTGGATTGCTTTTTTGTCTTCCCATGTTTTGCTGTAATGTTTTGATTATAGCTCTGATTGCTTTGCTACCCAGTTTCTTTTGTATGGTGCTACTGGTGTGACCTCTCAGGTCTCCTGGGCTTGGTAGTCTAGTGTAGCTCCTTACTTGAGCTATTTGGGTTCTCTTGATGTAGGCCTGTGAGCTGGAAAGGCGCAACTGAGGTGTCTAAAAGTCAGCAGCCGTGGAGGGAGTGTTCCAATTTTTGCTGTCTTGTGCCCTAGGTTGAAATCACGCGTGCCCAGCGGGGACTCACAGTGGCACCCAGGGACCATCTGTTGGGCTGGTGGGGATCAGGAG
Source organism: Myotis lucifugus (assembly GCF_000147115.1). NCBI lineage: Eukaryota > Metazoa > Chordata > Mammalia > Chiroptera > Vespertilionidae > Myotis > Myotis lucifugus. The sequence goes on along the minus strand of NW_005871050.1, from coordinate 30,736,895 downwards.
GCCTGCGTTCTGGAAAGGTGTGACTGTGGTGTCCAGAGTTCTGTAGTTGTGGGGTGGGCAGACTCAGCTTTTGCTGCTGCCTACATGGTTGGATACACGCGATCCCAGCGGCAGTTCACAGGGGCACCTAGGTGTGTTTGCCAGCAGGGTGTACTGACACACTATGAAGGGCCCTGGCACTGACGCCACTGGATTGCAGTGTCTGTGGCCAGGTATCCCAGAAGAGGGAATTCAGCGTTTCTACATCCCAGCAGTGCACCCCTGTTTGTTTAAGTGCGTGTCCAGTGGGGCTCACAGTGGGGCACCAGGGCTGCCGGTATTTATTATCTTATTCAGTGATTATCAACTCTGGATCCACAATTAATATATTTGATACTAGAGGCCCAGTGCATGGATTTCTGCACCAGTGGGGTTCCTCTGCCTAGACTGTGAGGATTGGGCCAAAACTGGCTCTCTGACATTCCCTGAGGGGTCCCGGATTGCGAGAGGGTGGTTCTCAGATGACACACCCCGGAATCGGGCTCCCTCCCCTCTTTTCCCAATATTATGTCACTTTCTCTCTGTATCTGTCTTGCTTCTTTCATCTCACTTTAGCCTAAGTTTTGCAGTAACTGACAACTTGTGGGCATTTAGCTGCAAAATGCAATTATTTAGCAAACAGGATTTACTTAACCTGGAATCTAGTTGGTCTAGGGCAGGACCCTGCTCAATGCCACGCTCCTGCCCAGGGTCTTCTGCCCAGGAGGAGTCCTGTGGTGGCGGGAACCTCCTTCTTCCCAGGTGAGCTGCTCCTTTGTCTCCTTCCCTCCCCTGAGGTTGCCTGCTGGCACTACTGTCTGCCCCGAAGGAGGGAATCCACAGCCGGTTTCCCAGCCGAGAGTGGTAGCGGGAAAATTCACTGCCACCACTGGAAATCAATATTAAGCGGATGGGCTATCATGGGTCCCAGACATCAGGGCCATAGCCAGTCATCATTTAGCTAATTGAGTCAAAAAGTTTCTCTAAGGGCCAGACCCATGACCTCTGGAATGGGCTAGAAGCCCAGTTGAAGGCCAGACCCGAAGTGGGAGCCAATTGGCTAGAGGCCTGGTGCATGGATTCATGTACCAGTGAACTTGCTCTCTGACATCCTCTGAGGAGTCCTGGATTATGATAGGGTGGTTCTCGAGTGATGCACCTCGGAATCAGGCTCCCTCCTCTCTGGTTCCAGGTGTGTCACCCAAGAACCACAGCAGGTGTGTCACCCAAGAACCACAGCTTCCAAGTCACCACAGGTCAGCAGCTCCTGCGTTGAGCAGTTGGCCAGTCTCTTAGGCTTCTCTCTCTCTCTCTCTCTCTCTCTCTCTCTCTCTCTCTATATATATATATATATATATATATATATAGATAGATTCTTTTAACACTTGTCAAATATTCATGGTCTTTGGTGAATAGAGGTGTACAACAACAAAAAATCCACAACAGAAATGGTTCCTACCCCAATTGAGCTTATAATGTAATGTGAGGAAGGAATAGTTATTAAACAAATAAGTGTATAGTTAATAATTTCGATGTGATGAAAAGGAAAATAACAAAGATTAACTGCGAGGTAGGTGGCCACTTATTTTACATGGGATCATTGGGGAAGATCTATTTGAAGAAAAATAACATTTATGCCCTAACCGGTTTGGCTCAGTGGATAGAGCGTCAGCCTGCAGACTGAAAGGTCCCAGGTTCAATTCCGGTCAAGGGCATGTACCTTGGTTGCAGGCACATCCCCAGTGGGAGGTGTGCAGTGGGAAGCTGATCGATGTTTCTCTCTCATCGATGTTTCTAACACTTTATCCCTCTCCCTTCCTCTCTGTAAAAAAAAAATCAATAAAATATATTTTAAGAAAAAAGAAAAATAACATTTAGGTTGGACCCTGAAGGTTAAGAAAAAACAATCTAGGTGAAGGGTGGGCAAAATAATATTTCAGAGGGAACAGCATGTGTTGGCTTTGAGGTGCCAAAGATCTTTGCATCCTTAGGGAACAGAAAGAGAGCAGTGTGGCTGGATTGTAGGGAGTTGTGGTGAGAGCGAGGCAAATTGAGACTAGAAAGTTAGGCAAGGACCAGATTACGCAGTGCCTTATTAGGTTTTAGTCTTTATCCCAAGAGCAGGAGGAAGATTATTGGATAATTTTAACTAGAGAAATTTCATATTCCTTTTACCTTGCATTAAGCAAAATAAAAAAATTCCTCTGGATACTCCATGGAGAATAGATGGAAAAAGACAGGGAGACAAGTTAAAAATGCTATTTTATAGCATCTCAAAGGTGATGGTGGCTTAGACCAGAATAGTGGTCATATAAATAGAAAAATGTAGACAGATTCAAGAGATAATGTAGAAATACAAATGACTGAGTTTTCTCATGATGATTCTGAGATTTTTAGTTTTAATAATACAGTAGACATTAGTGCTATTTACTGAAATGGGGTAGACTGAAGAAGGCAAGATTTTGTGGCTGGATTCAAGAGTTCTATTTTTGGCCATGTTTTATTGAAATACCCATTAGACATCCTAGAGGAGATGTTGAGTAGGCAGTTGGATATACGATTCTGACATTTAGGAAGAAGTCTAGGATAGAGATATAAATTTTGAAGTTGTCTGCATGGTATATAGGGTAGTATAAAATTAAGTAATAAATTGTGTGAGGCAACTGATGATTACTATAGGAGATCAATGCAAACTGCAGTTCTTAGGCTCTATGTTACTTTTTTTTTCTAGAATCATGACAGTGTAAGAAAGCTACTTGTCATGATTTTTCCAAACCTCATCAAATTATTAAATATCAAGCATGATTTTTTACCTGCATTTTGCTGATGTGTGGGGATGAAATCCTATATTTAGCTGACATTTAAATTTCTCAGTGTTAGAGGTATATAATTAATGCCATAATAAGTGCAGTCACTATTTATTATACATGCCAGGGGCCATATTAATCACTTTACATATATTTATTTCTAATCATTACCACAGCCCCCAAAAGTACAGGACCCAATTTATAGATAAAGAAACTTAGACTCAAGAAGTTACATGACTTGCCCAAGGCCACATAGCAAGTATATCTATTTCCTATTCCAATCACACCTTTCAGAACAAGTTACTCTAAATTTCCTTTCAGATTCTTCCAATTTTCTGTCTTTTATACCTGATAGAAAAGTAAGAAAATATTGAGATGAACAAACTTCCTGATAGGTCTCCTAAATTTTGAACAAATTCTGCTGAAGTTGGTTTGTTGTATGGGGCTTGTCCCTAGACTTCTGGTACACTCTCACAACCTGCTGTTGGAATACCCATCACTTGCTGGTCATACCCCCCAGGTTTCTTGAGATAAAACTGACATATAATCTTGCTGGTCATTCTAGGTAATGACCTACCTAAACTAGCAACTTTCTTCATATAATCTGGATACTTTTTCTGATTCTTAGTTTGAAGTCTACTCTAAGAAGAAGACAACTTCCTAAGTGTGGTACAGTCAAAGGAGCATAGAGCTCCTTTGGTACATAGTTGGTTCACAATAAATCATAACTACTATTGTTATAGTTTTCATCATTTGACTTAGAAAAATATTTCTTAAATGATAACTTCACAAAATACCTCTTAAGTAGGTGTTATTACCTTAACTGGCGAGGAAATTAAGACTCGGTGATGTTAAATAATTGCCTAAGGTCTCACACCTAATAAGGAACTGAATTGGAATTTGAAGTTTAATGACCAAGTGAAATCAGAAAACTACATTAGAAAACATTTGGAGGTAATGTTACATAGATAATGTTATAGAGGAAATATTGGTGGAGTGGAGAGAGCACTTGATTACTGGAGGGCCTTGAATGTCAGGAAGAATAACTCATATTCTTGGAGCATTTGGGAAGATGCACAATGAAAGAGTTATGATTTTTCCTCAGTGATAAATGTGAGTCAGCTTTTTGACATTAGGATTTCCCAACTGAAATCATTCACAACTGTGTTTCTTAGCTTGTTCTTGTAAGAAGGCCTCCTTTCCCTTGTGCTGTCTGGTTTGAATACCTTTCCTTCTTGCAGTTTCTCATTTTAACACATTTAAGAAAGATTTTTCTGAATCTCTTCTCTGCAAAGGCCCTATGCTAGTTGCTGCTGCATTGGTTGTTGGAGTGCAGGTACCCTTATTGCACAAACTGATTCATGTAAGTCTGGGTAGAACTAGGAAGAAAGATACTGAAGTGATAGACAATGTTATTTTTTGTGTGTCTCCACAAGAGAAAGCATGCATTTTTCCTGTGTTGCAAACCAATATTCTACACTTTTTGAAGGCTTTTAAAAGATGAGTTAATTAATTTCTACTTACTTGGAGTTCTAGTTACACAGATTTTTATTTATCCAGTAACATTTGCAGACTGTAAGTAGTTCCCAGAGTGGATAAGAGCTAGAAAGAACTTTGAAGAGCATACCATCTGATCCTCCCATTCTTTAGATGATATAGTAGAGCCTAGAGAAGTTAATATATGTGCTCAAAGACACAGTTTGGGAATAGATAAGCTGAGACTTTTCCCTTTGCAATGCTGATTTCTATCACTTTCTAGCACCCCACAGTATGTTTCTACCTTAGTCCTAAATCTTGCCTTGGAGGCTTTTTTAAAATGCCAAATGCAATCATTCTTCATAATAATTGAAATACTTAAGTCAAATTAATATAAAGCCTTCAGAGAGTTCTATTAATCTGATTTATAAAAGTAATTCAAGCAAAACTGTGGAAGTATATGGGATTTTTGACATTTCCCAGGAGTCACTAGCTTATATTCTACAACACCTCTCAAAATTTACAATAAAATAGGACAATTTTCAAACTAACTTTGGCAGACTCCATATTTATTCTCATTTGGTTGGTTCAAAGTCAATTTTCTAATCCCAAAAACATGCATCCTTTCTTAGTGATTATTTGTACTACAAAATCACCTCATGAACTACTTTATGAACATTAAAGTTTATTATCAACATGAGTCCAGGAATCAGAACTGATAAAAACATTTCTGCAGCCCCCCTTGCTTTAGAGGAAGTATTGGTGGAGTGGAGAGAGCACAGGATTTGAAATCAGAAGGATTTGGTTTCAAATTCTTTCTTTACCACTAACTTGCTAAGTGACTCAGAGCAACTTATTGAACTTCTCTAAGCCTCCCTTTCTACATCTGTTTGCATGTTTATCTTGCAAAGGTATTGAGAGAATTTGAGATAGCAGTGTAAATGATAGCTATTTCTACTATTATCATTGTCATGATTATTATTTACTGCTCCTATGACTAGTACTAGTACTACCACTACTATTACTATTACTATCACTAATCTACCTAATAGGCTGTAAAGGAGGAAAATATTTAATAAAGAGGGAATATGCTAATTGACTGCCCCACCCTCAAAGATGGCAGTGCCCACAGCCAATAAGGAGGGAATATGCTAATTGACTTCCCCACCCTCAAAGATGGCGATGCCCACAGCCACAAGATGGTGGCTCCCAGTCCCCTCAGCCCCGCTGGGGTGCCTGTATCCAGAGTCCCCCAGTCCCCTCAGCCCCCCAGCCACCAAGGGCCGGCCCGAGGCACAGGCAAGACTAGGATGATGGCTGCCCAGACACCCAGGGCGAGCCCAAGGCACAGGCAAGCCTCAGATGGCGGCTGCCCAGCCTCTTAGGACTGCCTGAGGCTCAGGTCACTAGAGCCGATTGAGGCTTGCATTGCCAGCAGTGGCAGCAGCAGAAGTGTGATGGGGGCATTGCCGTCTTCCCCTGATCGCCAGGTCGCTTCCCACCCTGAGGGCTCCCGGACTGTGAGAGGGGGCAGGCCGGGCTGAGGGAACCCCCTCCAGTGCATGGATTTTCATGCACCAGGCTTCTAATTATATATATATATATATATATATATATATATATATATATATATGTGTGTGTGTGTGTGTGTGTGTGTGTGTGTGTGTGTGTGTGTATTAGCAGATGGAATCTGCTCAGGGTCAGAAAAGTCTTAAGACAGGGTAAGACAAATAATAATAGAATCAAACAGCTTCTAATAGCACATTACAAGCCAGAAAGTTCAAACAACCTACTCAAGAAAAACAGTACCTTAGCTGAGCAGGAGGGGTGGTTAGTGTATAGTCAATTGCAGGCCTTTATGCCACATCAAAGATTTTTTCTTTTTCCTAAGAGCATTGGTTAGCCATTAAAATGATTTTAAGGAAGGGTGTGGGAGTGACATCATCACATAGTTTCAATATGGAAAATTGATTGGAGGGTAGCCAGAACAGATGTTATTTTATTAGTCTTGGCTAGAGGTGATAGTAACTTGGACTAGGGTGAGAGTTATGGCTATGGAGAGAAGTAGATAGACGTAAGGGGCTAGGTAGAAGGTAAAATCAACAAGACTTGGAGATATGGAGTGTTAGATAAAAAGATGTGTCTCTTAAATTATGTATAGGTTTCTTGCTTGTTTGACTTCATGGGTTGTAGCACCTTTTAGTGAGAAATGCAGGTATAACAAGGTTAATTCAATCAAAAATACTTTTTATGCTACTATGTACAATCTACCTTGCTAAGTGTTGGAGATTAAAGATGCATTAATTATGGTTCTTATCCTTAAGAAACTCAAAATATAGTGGCAGAAGGTTACATAAAATCAGTAGGTAGTTACAGCAAGTACAACAGTGGGCTAAATATCTTAATAGTAGTCTGCCAAGGGTGCTATGGAAGTTCAGGGGAAAGGAATGGCTTAGAGACTGGACAGATTTGGAGAACTATTGGTGGGAGGGAGGCACTGAAAGAAAGGGGTCATTACAGAGTTGGGTTATTTTGGATTTGATATGCACTTATTTGTCAGACCTATTCACTAGACATTAAATTTTGAAAGGGAAAATACAATTCCCCCCCCCTTTTTTCATCTCTGTCCTTTTCTTAGTATAATAAGCAACTGGCTATATATTACTTGCCTATGAATCAAGAGTCAACTGCTAGTGTCACTGTCTGATTTGTCAATCTTTGGCAGACAATTCAGTGTTACTATCTCTTTAAAAGGTACAAAGGGTTCCTGAAAAGTGATCTGTAAATCAAGTTGATGTAAATTAAAAATTGCTTTAAATAAACTGAGTAGTTTGCTATCTATTTCTATAATTAAAACATAATTTTCTAATATTTTGCCATAATATTTCATTTTGTTCATCTTTTTTTACTTCTTTATTTTGTATTTATTATTAACACTATTACAGATGTGCCCCCCTTTACCCACCTCCACTCAGCCTCCACCCCGCTCTGGCCATCACCACACTGTTGTCTGTATCTATGGATTATGCATATATGTTCTTTGGTTAATCTCTTCACCTTCTTTCATGGAGCCCCCCCCCCATTCCTCATCTTTTCTTAAGGTAGCATCCATTTTTTATTCATTTAAGTTTTATTTGAATAACTCCTAAATCGATTTTCTCATAGACATTTATTTTTAAATCAACTTTATTGAGATATAATTTACATTTAATAAAATACACCCATTAATGAGTTTTGACAAATACATGTAACCCTAAAAAGTTTCAGTTAACCCCTTTCACCCCTCGTCTCAGGCAACCATCTATCTACATTTTTGTGACTAGATAAGTTTTGGCAGGACTCACATTTAATGGCCTTTGGTAAATATACTTGTGAGCATATACCTAGAAAAGCCACTCTCCAATTTTTTTTACTCTAAATAAGACTTTGTATATTCTAACCTATGGCTATATATGAGTGACTACATAGACTACAGGAAAATGCCAATCACATCATGCTTGTTTTAATATGCTTCCTGGGGTTGTGGTGGTGGTAGTGTTTTCATAGAGGACATTCCAGGAATTCAGTCTGTGGGAGCTACAAAATAATGAGTCTTTATTAACAGGCAGTCAATCATCACCTACAACCTAAATTACCATTATGTTTTGGCACTGTATTTTTCTTTTTGCTAAAATTGTTGTTTTAAACCTTCATAGGTAAAGGGTCATTTATTGGAGTGGACACAGTACTTGCCATACATACCAGGACTTATATCCTTGTTCTATCCTGTCAGCTATATGAACCTTAACAAGGCAATTAGCCTTTCTGAGCCTTAGTTTCCACCATATGTAAACTGGCAATAATAATATATTCCTTATAGGATTATTGTATGTTTTAAAAGATATACTGTATATTAAATCTGCCTAGCACAGAAAAGCCATTAACAAACACAGATCCTTCTAATCATAAGTCATAAACCATAAACAAGTATTTACTGACTACATACTGTCCATGATAGTGTATTAAGGAGTCCTGAGGGGATTCATAAGAAGACTAAGGTATAAGTTCATAGAATAATGAAATTGGAGGAGGCCTTAGTCTAATATAACCTCTTATTTTCCTGGATATCATAATAATCTAAAAGGGTAAAGAGAACTTGCTTGAGGTCACCAGCCAGTTTGTTCATTTATCCATTCAGTTTACAAATATTTCTTGAGCATATACTGTACTATAGGTATTGTTCTAGGGGATGAAGATTTAGTAGTGGCTAAAAAAACAAACCAACAACTACCTTTATGGAGTGTACATTCTAGTATGGGAAGATAGAAAGATATACAATAAACAAATGAACATTGTGGTGTATGTGTGTGTGTGTGTGTGTGTGTGTGTGTGTGTAAGAGAGAGAGAGTGGGAGGGTGGGAGATGGCAATGGAGAGGTGCTATGGAGAAAAACAAGCAAGATGATAGGGAATTTTTACTATATTATACAGAATGGTCAGGGGAAGCCTCATTTATAAGGTGATATTTGAACAGAGGCTTGGTAGAAGTGAGGGAGTTAGCCATGCTGATATTTTAGGGACAATTTTGCTAGGAAGAGGGATAGCAAGGGAAAAGGCCCTGGGTGGGAGCCTTCAGACTTAAAAGAACAAGAAGGAGGCCAGAGTGGTTGGAGCAGAGTGATCAGTGGAAAGATAATTAGTACATGAGGTCAGAGAAGTGGTGGTGTTAGAGTCAAATCTTATAGGGCTGTGACCATTGTAAGGATTTGGACTTTTACTCATAGATGAAACACCATTTAAATAGAGGATGACATGATCTGGTATATTTTACAAGGAACATTCTGGACTCTGGGTGGAACATAGCTGAAGGGGCAAGG
>NW_005871050.1:30701885-30727639 GCF_000147115.1 Myotis lucifugus | reverse complement strand
GGGGCCGCCTTTGCCTGCCCTCCGGCCCCATGATCGGAGAAGCCAGGCAGGGAGGGAAGAGTCGGCCACTGACAGCCTCCTCTTCCCTGCCCCCCCCCCCCACCCGGGTGGGGTGTTCGGAGGAGTACCTGTATTCCTTTTTCAAAGTACCTGTATTTTTAAAAATTTCTTGATATGGTAAAAAAATTTTACATTACGAACCAAGGGTGGGGGGGTGAGGAGAAGGAGCAGCAGAACAATCCAACAAACAAAAAGGGAAACAGAAATGCATGGTGGAAGGGATTTGAAGGGTGGGTAGGGGCATTGCCCAACTAAAATACAATTGGTTTGTTTCTGAGTACTATTCATGAGGAAGACAGCATCCTGACTCCTTCTCTATACAGCATATTGGGAGTAAAAATGATGTATCCAGGTGGAAATATGATTAGGGGTTGGAAGACAGGGAAAGAAGAAGTCAGAAATAGACACTGAGTCACTGTCTGGCTGGCTGCAAATACTGACTCTCCAGTAGTGATAGAATAAAAAAGTGGGGAATATCTCTGGAAGTTTCAAGAGATAGGGGGCAACTCTTCTATGGTTTTGACTTGCCCAGCAGATTTCCACATACACACGTGTACACACCTATGTTTGCATGCACACACATATACACATAACTGACTGCCCTCCCTGGAAGCACAGAAGAAGAAGAAGCCACCAGAAGAAGAAGCCACCCACCTTTGGTCCAGGCACCAGCGCCTGCGGCTGGCTGCAGCCCAGGAGATGGACAAGCCACCCGCCCGAGGTCCCAGGCTGCAGCCACCCTGAGAAGCTGCCAGCCCTGTGGTACAGGGCGCCAGAGCCCGTGGCCAGGGAAATAGGTTCCCTCTTCTCCTACTGCAGTCATTACTTCAATATTCCCCTTCTGAATTTCTCTCCTGTGCTGCAGCCCAACTCCACTTTTCATCAGAAGGATACGGAACAGAGAGAGCAGTGTTAAACGCTTACATTTTTAAGCCGGTAAGGTTGGTACTTAAACATATAAATGGAAAATTAGAGTCCTTAAGGTAACAAAGGCTACAAAGGACAGGGACAGTACATGACCTTTTAAATCCAGCAATCCATATGGGAACTGAAAACTTTGCAATGATGACAATTAGTGAAGATATGAATCAACTTAAATAGTTGACAGGGACAATTCTTCCATCTTTGAAAATATCTTGCCGAAACCGGTTTGGCTCAGTGGATAGAGCATCGGCCTGCGGACTGAAGGTCCCAGGTTCGATTCTGCGGACTGAAAGGTCCCAGGTTCGATTCTGGTCAAGGGCATGTACCTGGGTTGTGGGCACATCCCCAGTAGGAGATGTGCAGGAGGCAGCTGATTGATGTTTCTCTCTCATCGATGCTTCTAACTCTCTATCTCTCTCCTTTCCTCTCTGTAAAAAATCAATAAAATATATTTAAAAAGAAAATATCTACATCAAATCTGTTTAAATAGATTTTCATCTGCATAAAATAACACATTCTGACAAGACCACCACCACCACCAATGTGGTCAGTGTTGTGCCAATAAATGTTTAATAACTGAGGGACCCCCCCCCCCCCGCTGAGTGCACAAATTTTTGTGCACTGGGCTACTAGTGGCAATATTATCATGGTTGTATTTTGAAGGTAAAGACAACATCTTTTTCAATATACAATTTTAAATTTTTTGGCCCGAGTAACTAAAAGGTATGAGTTGTTGATTATTGAAATGGGAAAGACTGAGAATCAAGAATTTGTTTTTGTACATGTTATATTTGAGATGTCTCTTAGACATCTAAGTAGCTATGTTGGATGGGCAATTGAATATGTTATTTTAAGGGAGAAGTCCACTATGGAGAATTAAATTTAGGAGTGAACAGCATATAAATTGTAATCAAATCCATGAGATAATTGAGGAATATAGACAGGTAACAGAAGAGGTCCAAGTTCTGAACCGTGAATACATGCCAGCGTTAGAATCTGGGAAGATCAGAGGGACACTGCAAAGGAGACTGAGATGAGCATACAATGAAGCAGAAGGAAAACCAAAAGGGAGTAAGTAAAGACAATAAATCAAGAAGGACTGCATTGAATGCTCTTGTTTGGTCATACAAGATAGAAATCAGAATTGACCTTTTGATTTAGAAATATAGATATTGCTAGATGACACAATCTTAATATTCAAATCTGTGTTCTTTTCATTATACCACACTGCCTTTTGAGGTTCTTGCCCTAGAGAGTATTTTTCATTCCTTTACATACCATTTAGTTAAGAGACTGTTGTGTGCCAGACATTGTCATAGGTGCTAAAATTCAAAGATAGATAAGCTTTGGTCTGTGCCTTTAGGGAATCCATGGTATAGTAAAGGAATGAGCTGCATTAACAGTGATAATACAAAATGTTTAGTGCAGCAGTAGAAACATGAACAAAATATTATGGGAACATCTTGGATGAAGGTGAAGCATGGGGAAAGGTTTTGCAAAGTCAATAAATTGTGACAAAAAGATTCAGTAAGTTAAAAGTCCAGTAAACAAAAGCAAAATTTATTCTGAAGTGTTTCACAGAGCTGAAATATCTGAGCATTGTTTTGAGAAATGCAGCATAATTTATCAAATGGACAAATTGGAAAAGGGCTGTAGGGGTAGGCAAGGACCAGATGATTCTGGGTCCTGGGTGCCATGCTAAAGAGTTAAAATTTTATCTTATAGATGATTAGTTCCCATTTAAAAATGTTAAGTGGGAGATTTCTATACTAGAGGACTTGGTGGTGACAAATTGGGAAGAGGGAAGAGAAAAGGAGTCAAGTGAATAACTTTCTCACTTCTGCTTGGGTGATTGAATTGATGGTTATTTCAAAGTCTCCTATATCATTGCAGTTCCATTGAGTGTGTCAGAAGGAGTACTGATCTCTTGCTCAAATTTTATTAGACTTGAGTATCCTTACACTAGAGAATGTAATAACCAGATGTCTCACTAACACTTAATGTAGTTGGATTTTCCTCTGAGTGAACCATCCAAATTCTTTGGAGTTTACTTTTCTAATAGAGATGTTTCCCTTTTTCTAAGGCAAAAGTGGGTCAAGTTCTGGGACACATGGCTCTGAAGGGCTATCACATGAGTTCCACAGCATGGCCCTTAGCTCCTCAGATAGACCATTTCTGCCTATTGAAAGCCTCTTTTAGGCTTGGTTAAAATGAAGACCATTTAGAAATAAATGTTATGAATTATTAAATTTTGTGCTGTGTTACTACTTATTGAAGTCTCTTACATATAACAGGGTATATGAGAATGGACTTCACAGGAATATTTGTTCAGCATTTTGCACCTTAAAAAGAGAAAATAAATGAGAATCTTACAGAACAGATGTATTAGATGTATATATTTTCCATGACAAAAGGCCTGCCTACAGCCTTTAAATATTTTTTTTACCCTTCATTAATTATTTTAGAGAAGGTCAAGGGAAGCAACAATGCAACAAGTATGAAAGTCTGTTCCCAACTGAATCATAATGCTTTTAAGCAGTGGTTCTCAACCTTCCTAATGCCGCGACCCTTTAATACAGTTCCTCATGTTGTGGTGACCCCCAATTTCATTGTTACAAATTGAACATAATTAAAGCATAGTAATTAATCACAAAAACAATATGTAATTATATATGTGTTTTCCAATGGTCTTAGGTGACCCCTGTGAAAGGGTCATTCAACCCCCAAAGGGGTCGTGACCCACAGGTTGAGAACTGCTGCTTTTAAGGCTATTGTGATGGATTTATAGCATTTATAAAATGATCCCAAAGTCATCAGGAATATAAGTTGCAGTTTTCAAACATAGGTTTTTTATTCTGTTAGAAATTATTGTTGAAGTCATGTAGCTTTATTAAGGAAGCAAAAAGAATACTTCTGTCAGTCTATGTATTTTTGAATATGTAATACTTATATATATATATAGCAAAATCCTATATAATGAGGTAATATGTAAATTGCCCATCACACCCTCACACAAGATGGCCACCACCATGTGGTCACAAGATGGCTGTGCCCATGTGGTCACAAGATGGCCACCCTCATGTCATCACAAGATGGCCGCACCCATGTCATCACAACATGGCCGCCACAAAATGGCCAGCAGGGAAGGCAGTTGTGGGCGATCAGGCCAGCAGGGGAGGGCAGTTGGGGGCAACCGGGCCTGCAGCAGAGGGAAAGCAGTTGGGGGGGGCAGTCCTACAGGGGAGGGCAGTTGAGGGGGACCAGGCCTGCAGGGGAGGGCAGTTAGGGGCAACCAGGCTGGCAGGGGAGGGCAGTTAGAGGCAACCAGGCTGGCAGGGGAGAGTGGTTGGGGGCAATCGGGCCAGCAAGGTAAGGCAGTTGGGGGCAATAGGGCTGGCAGGGGAGGGCAGTTGGGGGCAATTGGGCCAGCAGGGGAGCAGTTAGGCATTGATCAGGCTGGCAGGGGAGTGGTTAGGGGGTGATCAGGCTGGCAGGCAGAAGCAGTTAGGGGCAATCAAGCAGGCAGGCAGGTGAACAGTTGGGAGCCATCAGTCCCGGATTGTGAGATGGTGCAGGCTGGGCTGAGGGACACCCTCCCCCCAGTGCACGAATTTTGTGCACCAGGCCTCTAGTATTTCAATACAAAAATATGTGTACAATAAAACATCTCTCTTCTGCTTCAAACTCCTTAATCGGTGCAATAATTTTTCCAGTGTCTTGGGTATATTTCATAAATACAAGGTGTCCCTAAAACTTTAACAGCTAATAGCTCAATTTTGAAAGTGAAATGTATTTTAATAAACACTGACTTTATAATTATTCAAAGTGTGTGTATACAGTTTTGTGGACACTCTATCTTTTATTGCCTGTAACAGTAGTTCTCAAAGTGTGGCCAAAGGGTCCTTGGAGCACCAAGACCCTTTTATTGGATCCATACAAGTTCAAAACTATTTTTATAACACTGCTGATAGAATCAACAGTTATATTAACAAATTCTCAGTAATTCCACTTCCAGAAATTTTATACATATGTCTAATGACACCAACAGTATCTGAGCATGCCTGATTCCTCAAATTCTTGTTAATACAGTTAATAGTTTTTTTCCCCCAAATGTTTGCTATTTGTCAAGCCTATAAGAGAAAACATGTATCTTAATTGTAGGTTTATTTGTATCTTATTATGATTGGTGTTAAACAAGTTTTCATATAATGTGAAACTATTACATTTCACTTTTCTGTGAACCATATATTTACATCTCTTTAACGATGACATTAACACTTTGGTACAGGTAATCTTTAAATTTCTAAAGTACAATTATTAGACAAAGTAATACAAACCTTCAATTTGCCCTTTAAGAATGAGCTCAGTACCTCAAAATCTAAGGAACCTTTAAGCTCTGACATTCAGCCTCAAAGCAGTAACAGATATAATTAAGTTATATAAGGAGTTAGCATATTTACATCACAATGATCAAACTATTTGTAATAGGATATAACTAAAATTAGAAAGTTGAGCAAAAATATTGTAATGAAAAACATTTTTTCTACATGTAAATGGTATGCTGTTTGCTTTACTTGTCCTATGTGGAAAACAATAGGATACATTATTCCGGGGTCTGTCACCATTACTGACAGTTCAGTGGACAAGTTCCTCAAGATCATATAGCTAATGTTTACCAGAGCTCTGCTTTCTTGGAGTCAAGGAAATGAGCATATTTCATGAGAGTATAGGACTACATTAGAGTTGCTATATTTTTTAATAGTATGGAGCTTTTCAAGCAACACAAATGTGAAGATTTTGCAGCATAGATCACAGCCACAAAATTGACATTTCTCTTTTGAGTCCCTTGGTACAATTTAGTCTGCAGAGGAAAATACAACAAAGGAAACTGCTAGAGTAGAGGAAGAGTCACAGCAACATAAAAGATCATTAGGAGAAAGCACAGCTTTTTTAGTATCTATTTGCTAGCCTTATTTCTCAAAACATTTTTAGGAACCTCCCATTACTAATTTTCAACAAAAGTAAGCCAAACAAAAAAGCAGATGGTTTACTTTCATTCCTTTTTGAGCTGTTTAGTTGACTACAATGACTGGGGAAATTTAATTTACTTAGATACAATGGTAGTAAAGAGTGAATTGATCAGTAAATAACCATGTTTTAGCAAGTGTCTGCCATGTATCAGTCCTGTGTAAGATGCTCTGTATAAGATATGAAACCTGTTTTCAGTGAAAGAACATGCAGGAGAAAATAGCTGTTCAGCACATATTAGGCATCATACTAGATCTTTTATACATGTTATCTCATGTAACGCTCAAAATAACCTTGTGTGAGTGGATGCTATTATTTGTATTCAGTGGGAATGAGGCTTAAGGCTTAGAAAAGCAATAGCCAAAGGAGACATTACTGGTAAATGGAAGAATTAGGATTTGAATTTAGGTCAATCTGGTTCCAAAATTTGTGTTCTTTTAACTAATCATGTTATCAAAGGTTATGGAGATAAATCTAATGCAGTGAGATAATTAGAGAGCACACTATATAAAGCCAAACACCTGTATTTTGAGTGTGTGTGTTGAGTGATTTAGTGTCAGGCAGAGCAATTAGAGAATACATCTCATGAAGAAGATGGACTAGGTTAGGCAGTTTTTTAAAAAAATATATTTTATTGATTTTTTACAGAGAGGAAGGGAGAGGGATAGAGAGCTAGAAACATCGATGATTGAGAAACATCGATCAGCTGCCTCCTGCACAACCCCCACTGGGGATGTGCCTGCAACTAAGGTACATGCCCTTGACCGAAATTGAACCTGGGACCCTTCAGGCCGCAGGCTGACGCTCTATCCACTGAGCCAAACCGATCAGGGCAGGCAGTTTTGTAATTGGTTTAAAAATAAGGGGAGGGCATTCAAGGCAGAGGCAACAATATGAGGAAGACACATGCAATATGTTTTTGGCGATTAATCAATAATTTGAACATGAGGAATTGTAGAATGTGAAAGTGAATAGGAAGGGTAGAGGTAAATTATGGAGGCTCTTGAAAGCTAAAGCACGTAGTTTAGGCTTTTTGGACTAGTTAGTAGGGAACCAGATCTAGGCAGATTACTTTGACTGAGGTGTGTTTGGTGGCAGAAACTGGACCTGAAATTATTAATGTAGTCCCATGTGAGTTAGGTAAGTAGCTTTTCAAATGAAGCATTTGAAAGAGATAGGTTTCTAAAGACATAATTTCTCCAGGCTTTAAATTATTTGCATTAGGTCAAATTGATTAACTCTTGGTAAATGGTTAAACAGATAGATGGTTAAAGTGAATACCATGACTGGAGCTATATGTGAGTTAGTGACATCCAAATCACTAGGACTAAATCTAGGACAGTGTTTTTCAAACATTAGTGGGTTATAAATTAGTATTAAATGTTGTGATTGATATTTTAACTGAAATAAAAAACAGAATATACTAGCATTTTGGATGATAAGAGAAAGTATATCTGTGATATTTTATTTCAATTGTGTGTATACCAGTATGTGTGCACATGTGCATTGAGTCACAACATAAAATATATTTATTCCTATGTCTTGTGGTAAAAAAAAAGTTTGAAATTTTCTGATGTAGAGCACTGAATTAGATAATCATCTTTTTTTTCCTTTAAAGTAAATTATTTCAAGTTCTGCATGATTTATTTAAACACTAATTGAAAAATTCCATCATCACTTTCCTGTTCAGAGCATCTTTACCTCTTGCCTGATCCATATCCAATCCCAAACTAAGCTACATGCCTTCAGTCTAAAATAATATATGTAGTTTATACCTAAACTACATGCTTTAGCTTTCAACCTTCTCCATAATTTATCTTCACCCTTCCTATGCAACTTCATTTTATGCAGCTTCTTATGTTAACACTATATTGATTAATCCCACAAAACCATACTGGTTGTTCCTTCCTCTAGCGTTCTAATATTGTTGACTCTACCTTGAATGACCTCCCCTTATTTCTCCACTAATCACAAAACTGTCTTTCCAATATATCATATACCCAGTTGCCAGATCAAACTTTCTAAAGCACTGCTGACGCATGTCATTTTACTTTTCCAAAAGAAAAAAGCTCCTCTGTTTATTTAATATTCAGCAAAGATGGTTAAACACCTAGGAAATGAAACACAACCTCTTTGTTTTAGTCAGATATGCAAAGCCTTTTATATTCTTTCCCCAAACTATTTTTCCAACTTTATTGATTACTATAACATCACAGAGACCCCATGGATTAGCTTAACTGTACTATTTGCTCTTTCCAGAACACATGTATTTTTATTCTCTATGTCATTGTTTATGCCATTCTCTGTTATTTGCCCTTTTCATCCTTTAAGGCCCATGTCAAGTATTAACTCTTCTATCAAGGCTTTTATAAACATGAATCATCTATGCATTATTTTCTCCTATGGATGGTCCCATATACTGTAGTACTTTTTGCTACCCATGAGATATCACATTCTCTCTTATATTAATTGAGTTTATTCCTTTTTCTAGATTTAAAACTCTTGAAAGATTCACTTCTTGTTCACCTTTGCAATGTGCCTTGCACATGGTAGATGGTCAATAGACTGGCTGGTTAAATAAAAATAGCAAATCCGTGCCATAGTTTAGTATCTTTCTTTCATTAAGCAGAATGACATTATGTAGTTCAGCAAAGTATTTCTATAATATTTTTCTCAGTGTTACTGACAGCATGAGGCAGATTAGATCAGAAGAAAGAACACCAGGCCGGGCATCAGAAAAACTCAACACTAGATTTGAATCTGTCACCAAAAAATTCTGTCACTTTAATATGCGATTTTATCTCTCTAGCTCTTTTGGCTTAAGGCACTGCTCCTATATAAATATGGGATTGGTCTAGTTAACTTGAGGTATTTTCTAACTCTACAAAACATTTAATCCTAGATTTTTTTTACTGTGCTAATTTCATTTACTCAGTGAATATTTACTGCGGGTTTTTTGTTTGTTTTGTTTGTTTTTGGGTCATCAGTTGGGATACAACATTGAATAAAATTAACTATATGCTTTTGTGAGCCTGAAATTATGGTAGCAGAGATGAATAATAAATAAATTTAACATAATACAGTAAGGTAGGGATAAGTGGTAAAATAAAAATAAAACAAGGCAAAATGAGGGAAAGAAAGGAAAGGCTTCTCTGAAGAGGTCTGTATGAAAATGAGAGATCTGGAGTGAAGAGCATACCAGAGAACTGCTTTGCAAAAGCCCAGAAGTTGTAATGTGCTTTGTACTCTGGAGAACCAAAAAGAAAGCTAGTGTGCATGGGTCATAAAGAAAAAGAGGTTGAGTAATAGTAGATGAGTTCAGAAAATGTTATTGACTAATGTTTGTGTCTTCTTAAAATGAACATGCTGAAAGCTAATGACCAATATGATAGTATTTGGAGGTGTGACATTTGGGAGGGAATTAGTTCATGAGGGTGAAGCTCTCATGAATGGGATTAGTGCCCTTAGAATAAGAGGCCAGAGAGCTCCCTTGCCCCTTCTGCCATGTGAGGACACAATGAAAAGATGACCATCTATAAATTAGGAAGTGAGCACTTAATAGACACTTGATGTTGGACCTCCAGCCTTCAGAACTATGAAAAACAAATTTATGATATTTATAAGCCACCCAGTCTATGGAAATTTTTTATAGAAGCTTGAATACACTGAGACAGAATGGCACTAAATCATATTGAGCCTACTCAATAGGGTAAGGAGTTAGAAAGTTATCAAGCACATTTTTGTCTGGTTTGAGAATCGCGGCTATGTGGGTCTTATAAAATAAGTTGGGAAGTGGTCCCTTAAATGCTTTTTCTGAAATTATTTGCATAAAATTGACATTATTTCTTTTCTTAAAAGTTTTATGGAATTCACAATTAAACTATCTGAGCCTGCATGTAGAAGTATTCTTCATGGGAAGACTTTGGAGATGAATTTAATATATGTGATGATATGGGAATATTCTGTTTTTCCATTTCATCTTTCTTCAGTTCTGGGAAATATAGTCAGTAATATTGTGATAAATTTGCACAGTGATAGATAATTACTAGAATTAGTGGGATGATCACATTTAAGAAATGCATATGTCAGATCACTATATTGTACACTTTAAACTACTATAAATAATATGGTAAATGTGTTTTAAAGAAATTTCTGTTTCACCTAAGTTTTTAATTGGCTTAAAGTCATTCATAATATTGCCTAATCCTTATTCTATCTGTAAGATTTATAATTCCCATCCCCTCTTTCTTCCTGGTATTGGTAATTTATGTTTGTTTTTTGGCATCAATCTTGCTAGAAGTTTATCAATTTTAATTATCTTTTGAAGGATTGAGAAGTACATATTGGTAGTTAAAAAAATAGTTCTGGGGATGTAAAGTATAGCATAGGATAGGAAATATAGGTAATAGTTTTGTAATAAATATGTATGGTGCAGGTTGGGTACTGGAAATATCAGGGTTAACACTTTGTAAAGCATATGGTTGCCTAACCACTATGCTGAATACTTGAAACTACTATAAAATAACGAGAGGCCTGGCGTACTGGTGGGGTCCCTCACCCTAGCCTGCAGGGATCAGGCAGAAACCAGCTCTCCAAAATCCCCCAAGGGATCATGGATTGGGAAACCACCAGTGCACCCTAGGGCAGGGGAGGGACAGGGCCCTAGAGTAAGTCCAGCCCATCTTGCCCAGTCCCGATTGGTGAGACCCTAGCACCAAGCTAACCTACCAGTCAGAGTGTCTGCCCCCTGGTGGTCAGTGTACATCATAGCGACAGGTTGAACACTTGAATGAATGGTCAGACAATTAGCATATTAGGCTTTTATGATATAGGATATTGAACGTAAACTGTAATTGAAAAATTTAAAAAAATTACAAATTAACAATTATCCTTTCAGATAAGCAATTCAAAGCTTTATTTATTTTTATTATTTTTTATTGTTTAAAGTATTACATATGTCTCCTTTTTCCTCCACTGACCCCTTCCTGGCCACTCCCACCCACTAGGACAAGCACATACTACCCAGGTGTCCATGCCCATTGCTTATGCTAATATACATGCATATAGGTCCTTTGGTTGATCTCTTACACCCACCCTTCCCCTGTCTTCCCTCTGAGGTTTGATGGTCTGTTTGGTGTTTTTCTGTCTCTGGATCTATTTTTGTTCATCAGTTTATGTTGTTCATTATAATTCACAAATGAGTGAGATCATGTGATATTTATGTTTCTCCAACTGGCTTATTTTGCTTACAAAATGCTCTCCAGGTCCATCCATGCTGTTGCAAATAGTAAAAGTTCCTTCTTTTTTTTTAATATATTTTATTGATTTTTTACAGAGAGGAAGGGAGAGAGATAGAGAGTCAGAAACATCGATGAGAGAGAAACATCGACCAGCTGCCTCCTGCACATCTCCCATTGGGGATGTGCCCGCAACCCAGATACATGCCCCTGACCGGAATCGAACCCGGGACCCTTCAGTCCGCAGGCCGACGCTCTATCCACTGAGCCAAACCGGTTTCAGCAAGTTCCTTCTTTTTTAAAGCAGGGTAGTATTCCATTGTGTAGATGTACCACAGTTTTCTAATCCACTCATCTGCTGATGGGCACTTAGGCTGTTTCACAATCTTAGCTATTGTAAACTGTGCTGCTATGAACATACCGGTGCATATATTCTTTCTTATTGGTGATTCTGATTTCTTGGGATGTAGTCCTAGAAGTGGGATTACTGGGTAATATGGGAGTTCCATTTTTAACTTTTTGAGGAAACTCCATACTGTCTTCCACAGTGGCTGCACCAGTCAGCAATCCCACCAGCAGTGCACGAGGGTTCCTTTTTCTCCGAATCCTCTCCAGCACTTCTTGTTTGTTGATTTGTTGATGATAGCCATTCTGACAGGTGTGAGATTGTACCTCATTGTTGTTTTGATTTGCATCTCTCGGATGATTACTGACTTTGATCATGTTTTCATATGGGTTTTGGCCTTCTCTATGTCCTCTTTCAAAAAGTGTCTATTTAGGTCCTTTGCCCATTTTTTTATTGAATTGTTTATTTTTCTTTTGTTAAATTGTATAAGTTCCCATTAAATTTTGGAGATTAAACCCTTATGGGAGGTAACATTGGCAAATATGTTCTCCCAAGCAGTGGGCTTTCTTGTTGTTTTGTTGATAGCTTCTTTTGCTGTGCAGAAGTTTTATATTTTATTTATTTATTTATTTATTTTTATTTATTTTTTTTTAATTTTATTTAGAAGTTTTATATTTTGATGTAGTCCCATTTGTTTATTTTCTCCTTAAACTCTATTCCCCTAGGGGCTGTGTTTGTAAAGATATTGCTACATCATATGTCTGCTATTTTGCTGCCTATGGAGTCTTGTAGGATTTTTATGGTTTCCCATCTTACGTTTAGCCCTTTGAGTTTGTTTTTGGGTATGGTGTAAGTTGGTGATCTAGTTTCACTTTTTTTTTTATGTATCTGACCAAATTTCCAAGCACCATTTATTGAAGAGACTGTATTGACTCCATTGTATGTTCTTGCCTCCTTTGTCAAATATTAATTGAGCATAATGACTTGGGTTGGTTTTTGGGTGCTCTATTCTGTTCCATTGGTGTATATGTCATTTCTGGTGCCATTACCAGGCAGTTTTGAAAACTGTGGCTTTGTAATATAGCTTGATATCTGGTATTGTGATCCCTCCAAATTTTTTCTTCTTTTTCATGATTGCTGTGGATATTCGGGGTCTTTTTTTATTTCTGATGAAGTTTTGGAGCATTTGTTCTAGGTTGGTGAAATATGACATTGGTATTTTAAAGGGGATTGCATTGAATCTATAGATTGCTTTGGGTAGTATGGACATTTTAATGACGTTGATTCTATCAATCCATGAACATGGTATGTTCTTCCATTTGTTTATGTCTTTCTCTATCTCTTTTCAATGTCCTGTAGTTTTCTGAGTATAGGTCTTTTACATCCTTAGTTAACTTTATTCCTAGATATCTCAATTTTTTGTGCAGTGGTAAATGGGATTGTTTTTATCACTTCTTTTTCTGTGACTTCACTATTGGTGTATAAAAAAGCCATAGAATTCTGGTTGTTAATTTTGTATCCTGCTACATTGCCAAATTCATTTATTAGGTCTAGTAGTTGGGTTTTTCTATGTACAATATCATGTCATTTGTGAATAAGGACCGTTTAATTTCTTTTCCAATTTCGATGCATTTTATTTCTTCTTCTTGTCTGATCACTATGGCAAGCACTTCCAGTATTATATCAAATAGGAGTGATGAAAGTGGGCATCCCAATCTTGTTCCTGTTCTTAGGGAAAATGAGATTAGTTTTTTCCCATTGAGTTGATGTTGGCTGTAGGTTTGTCATGTAAGGCTTTTATTATGTTGAGGTATGATCCCTCTAGTCCCACTTTGCTGAGAGTTTTTATCAAGAAACGGTGTTGGATTTTGTCAAATGCGTTTTCTACATCAATTGATATGATTATGTGATTTTTGTCTCTCAGTTTGTTTAAGGCATGTATCACATTTATTGATATATGGATATTGTACCATCCTTGCATCTCTGGAATAAATCCCACTTGGTCATAGTTTATGATCTTTCTAATGTAATGCTGGATCCGATTTGCTAGAATTTTGTTGAGGATTTTAGCATCTATGTTCATCAAGGATATTGGCTTATAGTTCTCTTTTTTTGTGGTGTCTTTATCTGGTTTGGGGATTAGGGTAATGCTGGCTTCATAGAAAGGGCTTGGAGAAGTGTCTTCCTCTTGAATTTTTTGGAATAGTCTGAGAAGGATTGGCTTTAGTTCTTCTTTGAATGCTTGGTAGAACTCCCCTCTAAAGCCTTCTGGACCAGGGCTTTTGTTTGCTGGAAGATTTTTGATCAGTGCTTCAATTTCTTCAGTAATTATTGGCCTATTCAGGTTTTTTTATTCTTCTTGATTGAGTTTTGGGAACTTGTATTTTTCTAAGAACATGTCCATTTTATCTAGGTTGTCCATTTTGTTGGAATAGAGTTCTTCATAGTAATTTTTTATAATCATTTGTATTTCTGTGGGATCAGTTGTTACTTCACCTCTTTTATTTCTGATTTTGTTTATTTGGGTCCTCTCTCTTTGCTTCTTAGTGAGCCTGGCTACAGTTTCATCAATCTTGTTTATCCTTTCGAAGAACCAGCTCTGGGTTTTGTTTATCTTTTGTTTTTTTGTTTTTGTTTTTTTGGTATCTATGTCTTTTATTTCCACTCTGATCTTTATTATTTTCTTCCTTCTGCTTACTCTGGCCTTTTCTTTTTCCTCTCTTTCTACCTCTTTGAGTTGTAGGGTTAGATAATTTATTACCATTTTTTCTTCTTTTTTGAGATAGTCCTATAGAAGTATAAACTTCCCTCTCAAGATTTCTTTCACTATGTCCCATAGATTTTGGATTGTTGTGTTTTCACTATTATTTGTTGCCATGATGCTTTTTATTTCTTCTTTGATCTCTTTGGTAACCCAGTCATTGTTTAATAGCATGCTATTTAGGCTCCAGGTGTTTGATTTTTTTATTGCTTTTATTGTAGTTGATTTCTAGTTTTATGCCATTGTAATCTGAGAAGATGCTTGGTATGATTTCTATCTTCTTGAATTTGAAGAGGCTTTGCCTGTGTCCCAGTATATGGTCTATTTTGAAAATGTCTCATGTGCTCTTGAGAATATTGTATATTCTATGGTTTTGGGGTGAAGTGTTCTGAAGATGTCAATTAATTCCATCTGATCCAGTGAGTCATTTACACTTGATGTTTCTTTGCTGATTTTTTGCTTAGATGATTTGTCCAGTGGTGTTAGTAGGGTATTAAAGTCTCTAACTATGACTGTATTGCTGTCAATCTCCCCCTTGATATCCTCCAGAAGTTGTTGTTTTTTTTTAATTTGGGTGCTCCTGTATTGGGTGTGTATATGTTTACCATAGTTATAACTTTTTGTTGAGTTGGTCCCTTTAGTATTATAAAGTGGTCTTCCTTATCTCTTGTTATGACCTTCAATTTGAGATCTAATTAGTCTTATATAAGTATTGCTACCCCAGCTTTTGTTTTTTCATTTCAATTCGCCTGAAAAACATTTTCCATCCCTTTACCATCAGTCTGTGTGAGTCCTTTGTTCTAAGGTGGGTTTCCTGTAGACAGCAGATAAATGGATCATGTTTCTTATCCACTCAGCTAACCTATGTATTTTGGTTGGGGCATATAATCCATTTACATTTAAAGTTATTATTCATAGGTGCTTGTTTGTCGCCATTCTTATTCTTTATTCCTGTGTTCCTTCTTCCCTTTCTATTTCTTCTTTTTACAGCAGACCCTTTAGCATTTCTTGCATTGCTGGTGGTGATAAACTCCCTTAGTCCTTTTTTTTCTGTGAAGCTCCTGATTTCACCCTCAACTTTGATTGATAGCCTGCTGGGTACAGTATTCTTGGATTCAGACCCTTGCTTTCCATGACTTTGTATATTTTATTCCATTTCTTTCTGTCCTGATGTGTTTCTGTTGAGAAATCTGTTGATAGTCTGATGTGAGATCATGTGTAGGTAACTTTCTGTCTCTCTCTCTGGCTGCCTTTAAGATTCTTACTTTGTCATTGGAGTTTAATTATAATGTGTTTTGGTGTTGAGCTTTTGGGATTCATCTTGTTTGAGACTCTGTGAGCTTCTTGGACTTGTGTGAGTTTTTTCTTCCTGATATCAAGGAAGTTTTCTGCCATTATTTCTTCAGACAGGTTTTCTATTACTTGCTCCGTTCCCTCTCCTTCTGTTATCAGTATTATGCAGATGTTGTTTCGTTTCATGTTGTCCCAAAGTTCCCTTAGGCTCTCCTCCTGTTTTTTAAGTTGTTTTTTTTTTTCTAGATGCTGCTCTGCTTGGGTATTTATTCCTACTTTGTCTTCTAGCTCACTGATGCGGTCCTGTGCTTCTTCTAGTCTACTATTGATGCTTTCTATTGAGTTCTTTATTGCAGCGATGTCCTTTTTCATTTCTTCTTGGTTCTTTTTCATTTCCTCTTGGTTCTTACACATATTAATTTGTCTTTCATTTTTTTCAGCAACCTTATGACTATTGCTCTGAATTCTTTCTCTGCCATATTTCTTGCCTCCATTTCATTTGCTTCCTTTTCTGGTGATTCCTTTTTTTCTTTAGTATGCAGGTTGCTTCTTTGTGTCCCCATGATCACTCCTCTCAGGGTGTCTGGTTATGTAGCTCTCTCTCTCCTGCGTTGACTTAAAGGCACAAAATACAACACAACAAGACACAACACACAGGGCATGAAACACAAATGTATTCACAATAATAATACTCCCAAATAAAGTTGACCAACAGAGAAAAAAGAATTAAGGAATAGAAAAGTGTGCAAAGATGATATTGAGAAAAGGACAACAATGTAAAAGAGAAAAGAAAGAGAAGGAAAAAAAGAGGCAGAAAATATATGTATATAGGGAAAAGTGAGGAAGAGAGTGTTGGCATAAAGGAAAAATTGAGATAGAGTAAAATAGTGCTAAAGGGAGAATAAAAATAGAATGTAGAACACTAATCACAAAATAAAATAAAATAAAATAAAGAAAAATAAAATGAAACTTAAACAGGGTAAAGTAATAGTAGTAATAATAATAGTTAAAAATAAAAAAATAATATAATAAGCAAGGTAAAAATTGAGAGAAAAAAAGTAGTTTCTTAAGTAAAAGATAAAAAATAAAAATGTGAAATAGTGAAGGTTGTTCACTTCCTCTACCGTTCTGCTTGATACATCTGTTTCATTTCAGGCAGTCAGCATAGTATTGAAGTTCCCTGCATTCCACTGCTCCTTTGTATCATAAGCCACAACCCTATTTTCAAGCAGGCGGGATTTCTCTGCTCTCTTTGGTTCCTAGCCTGCCTTTAGTTGAATTTACACACTTGAGTCAATTTCTGATACAACCCCTGGGTGGCAGTGTTTCTGTCTTTATATCCGGGGCTAAAAGGCCTCTCTACCCAGTATTCAGATTTTGGTTTTCCTCCACTTGTAATACTGAATTGGAGGAGCAAACTGCCCTAGAACTGGTTCTCTGTTCGTCTGTCCCCACTCATACCCAGTTTCCACAAAAACAACTTTCCCTGCAGTCTCGGTGAGTGTTTTTAATTGGAAGACCCTATGTACTGGGCTTAGCAAGCAAAAGTAAGGATTAAAAAGAGGAAAAAAGCCAGATGAGGCACACAGACTCGAGTCTTTTTCCCCTGGCAATGTGCGAATCTGGGTGCAACTTTTTCCCCCCTGGCTCTGTGCGAGTCTCTGTGCGAGTCTTTTTCCCCTGGTTCTGTGCTGGTGGTATAGAACTGCAGGCTGCCTTTCTGGGATTTTCTTCAGTTCATCTGTGAGTTGATTTCTAGAGGCTCCTTCTGCCTGCAGCCCTGTGGACCCCCCTCCACATTTGCGGGCTCCACTGACCCCAACTGCTGCAGATTGTGGGGCTCGGTCATCCTGGTCATCCTCTGAGACTCCAGTTCTCACTGCATATGATTCTCCCTCTAGCCTGGATCCCAAAGCTTACCTTTCTTTAGGCAATCGATCTCTGACATTTGCATCTGTTGATTGTCTCACCAACTGTGTTTAATTTGCCAGTTCTGGGTGGGTGTTGTTAGATTCAGCTGTTCTTTTATCTGCTCTTTGAGAAGGTGGAGGGCTACTCTGCCTCTTTGTCTCAACCTGAACAGACCTCCCAGGCACCTGTGGTCAGGAAGGGTGGAGTCTTGCATTCATGGGTTCACAGCTGAGGTTGCAGGTCCTTGGGCTTTGTAGCTGTAAGGTTCCAGGAGGTATCCAAGGTCTCTCCGGTTGAAGGTAAGGCTGGGGTTCTGATCACAGCCAGTTACCTGATCACCGCAGGTCTCCCCTTCAATCTGGTGTGGGCTCTGCAGCAGAGCTGGCTGCTCTGGGAGAAATTTCAGCAGCAGTAGTCTGCCCGGTCAGGGGGACCGGGTCTGCCACCCCCAAAACTACTTTGGAATCTAGCTGTCCCTCCCTCACAAAATCAGACACTCCCCACACGTCCACGCAATCTCCTTTTGTTCTCTCACCCACAAACTATCTTGCAGCCTGCCGTCCCATCGGCAGACATTTTCACTCAGGGGAAATGGTTTTAGTTTTTGCCCATTGAGTATGATGTTGGCTGTAAATTTGTCATATAACGCTTTTATAATGATGAGGTATGATCCGTCTATTCTCACTTTGCTGAGAGTTTTTATCAAGAAAGGGTGTTGGATTTTCTCAAGTCCTTTTCTGCATCAATTGATATGATTATGTGATTTTTGTCTCAATTTATTTATGTGATATATCATGTTTATTAATATGCAGATATTGTAGCAGCCTTGCATACCCAGAGTAAATCCCACTTGGTCATGTATGATCTTTCTAATGTAATGCTGGATCCGATTTGCTAGAATTTTGTTGAGGATTTTAGCATCTATGTTCATCAGGGATATTGGCCTGTAATTCTCTTTCTTTGTAGTGTATCTGGTTTTGGAATTAGGGTGATGCTGGCTTCATAGAAAGAGCTTGGAAGTGTCCTTCCCCTTGAATTTTTTGGAATAGTCTGAGGAGGATAGGTTTTAGTTCTTCTTTGAATGTTTGATAAAACTACCCTGTAAAACCATCCTAACCAGGGCTTTTTTTTGGCTGAAAAATTTTTGATTACTGCTTCAATTTCATCAGTAGTTAATGGTCTATTCAGGTTTTTTTATTCTTCCTGATAGAGTTTTGGAAGCTTGTATTTTTCTAAGAATATGTCCATTTTGTCTAGGTTTTCCATTTTGTTGGAATAGATTGTTCATAGTATTTTTTCATAATCATTTGTATTTCTGTGGGATTGGTTGTTACTTCACCTCTCTCATTTCTGCTTTTGTTTATTTGGATCCTCTCTCTCTGTTTCTTGGTGGGCCTGGCTAGAGGTTCATCAATCTTGTTTATGCATTCAAAGAATCAGCTCTTGGTTTTATTGATCCTTTGTCTTTTTTTTTTTGTCTCTATGTTGTTTAATTCCAGTAAACAACATCACTTTGATCTCTTTGGTAACTTAATCATTGTTTAATAGCATGCTATTTTACCTCCAATTGTTTGATTTTTTCATTGTTTTTATTGTAGTTGATTTCTAATTTTATGCCATTGTGATTGGAGAATCTCCTTTATATGATTTCAGTCTTCTTAAATTTGAGTAGACTTTGTTTATGTTCCAATATGTGGCCTATCTTTGAAAATGTCCATTACACACTTTAGAAGAATGTATATTCTGTAGCTTTTAGGGGAAATGTTCTGAAGATGTCAACTAATTCCATCTGATCTAGTAAGAAAATTATGATTGATGTTTCTTTGCTGATATTTTGTTTAGAAGATTTATCTAGTACTGTCAATGGGGTATTAAAGTTGCCTACTATGAGTGTATTGCTGTGGATTTCACCCTTATTATCTTCCAGTTTTTTATGTATTTGGGTGCTCCTGTATTGGGTGCATATATGTTTATCAGGGCTATATCCTCTTGTTGAATTGCTCCCTTTAGTATTATGAAGTGGCCCGCTTTATCGCTTATTATGGACTTCACTTTGAGATCTATTTTGTCAGATATAAGTATTGCTACCCCAGATTTTTTTTCTCATGTCCATTTGCCTGAAAAAAATGTTTCCATTCTTCCACTATCAGTCTGTGTGTGTCCTTTGTTCTAAGATGGGTCTCTTGTAGACAGCATATATAGGGGTCATGTTTTCATATCCATTCAGCTACCCTTTGTCTTTTAATTGGAGCATTTAATCCATTTATGTTTAAGGTTATTATGGATAGGTACTTGTTTGTAGTTATTTTTATTCTTTATGCCTGTGTTCCTTCTTCCCTTCCTATTTCTTCTTTTTACAACAGCCCTTTTAGCATTTCTTGCATTGATACCCTTAGCCCTTTTTGTCTATGAAGCTCTGGATTTCACCTTCAATTTTGAACGATAGCTTTGCTGGGTATAGTGTTGTTGGATTCAGTCCCTTGCTTTGTATCACTTTGTATATTTCATTCCATTCCATTCTGTCATGATGTGTTTATCTTGGGAAATCTGTTGATAGTTTAATGGGGGATCCCTTAGAGGCAACTTTCTGTCTCTCTCTGGCAGCTTTTAAGATTCTTATGTTTTTGTTGCTGTTGGCCAATTTGATAATGATGTGTCTTGGTGTAGGTCATTTTGGGTTTGTCTCGTTTTGAACTCTGTGTGCTTCTTGGACCTCTGTGAATTTTTTCTTGCCAATATCAGGGACATTTTCTGTTATTATTTCTTTAAAGAGGTTTTCTATCCCTTGCTCCATTTCTTCACCTACTGATACCCCTATTATAAAATGTTGTTTCATTTTGTGTTGTCCCAAAACTCCCTTAGGCTCTCCTCCTGATTTTTAAGTTTTTTTTCCAGTTCCTGCTCTGAGTGTGTGTGTGTGTGTGTTTGTGTGTGTTTTTACCTTGTCTTCTAGCTCGCTGATTCTTCTTCTAGTCTATTGTTCATACTTTACATTGTGTTCTTTATTGCAGCTTCGTTATTCTTCATTTCATCTTGCTTCTTCTTCATTTCCTCTTGGTTTTTACACATGTTGTTGAATTTGTCTTCCATACTTATGACCAATTCTCGCTCTGAATTCTTTTTCTGACAAATTGTTTGCCTCTATTTCATTTACTTCCTTTTCTGGTAATTACTCCTTTTCATTTGTATGGGTGTTGTTTCTTTGTCTCTCCATTTTTGCTGTTCATTTGTGGTTGTTTCTATGTATTAGATCAAATTTTTATGTCGCCCAGAGTTTTTTAGTTTGTCTTATATAGTAGTTGTCTTATGGGACCCAATGGTGCAATCAGGTCTTCTGGCTAGGTATTCTAGGAATGCCCCTACTTGGGATATTTGTGTTCTCCTGGGGTAGTTGTATCTTGAGTGTTATTGTCCCATTTGTTGATAGAGTCTCCTCTCAGGGTGTCTGGTTTGGTGGCTAACTCTCTACCATTTTGTCCAAACAGCATAAAATACAACTCAACAAAACATGACACAAAGGGAACAAAACATGAATGTACTCACAACACCAATAACACCAATAAAATTGCCCACCAGAGAAATGCAAAATAGGAGAGAGAAAAGAGTGCAAAATTGATATTGAGAAAAGGAAAAAAAAAGGTAAGATAAAAAAGAAAAAGAAGGAAACAGGAGGGAAAAATGTACATATATGGGAAGAAAACTCCACAAAACAAACAGATAAATGAAAAAAATGCAAACACCAAACATCCAGAAAAAAGGGGGTGACAGAATCTGTAGAAGAAAAGTAAAAAACAAAATAATCAATAAATTAAAAAATAAAAAAGATAATTTTTAAAAAAATTATCTATCTATATATTCATCTATTTTTGGAAAAGAAGAATAGAGAAGAGAGCAGATAGGCTTGAGTTTAGTGAGTGAAACTTATTAAACAATTAGGAACAGAAGAGAGCAAGATAGGAGAGGAAAAATAAAAGCATAAAAAATCAGCTAGTGAAGAAAGAGAGAATAGAAGGGTGCATGGACTTGTAGCAGGGGAGAGAAAGTTAGATATATGAGTAAGCCAACTGAGAGTATAATTATGATAATGCATCAATAAAGCAGACAAAGAAGATCAATTTTAACAAGGGGTAAAAATAAAAGAGATAAAAACTAAAGCAGAGACAGCAGGAAAAACAGGATGAAAAAAAGGAAAAGTGAGGAAGAAAAGGGTGGAAAAAAAAGAAAAAAATAATAAGATAAAATAAAATTATGACCAAATGTAAGAACAGAATTAAGAAAAATAATACAAAAATAAAATGTTAAAAAATATAAAGAGAAAATAATTTTAAGTAAAAGATAAAAAAATAAAAAATGTGAAGTGTCGTTCAATTCAACCGAGTTTTAATGTCCCATAAGGGCTGGTTTAAGAACTCTCTCTACTGTTCTCTTGGCCACTTTTCAGTTCCTTGTTAGATAGTCAGCACCATGTTGAAGTTCCCAGCGATCCATCACTCCTCTGTGTCTGTCTAAACAACCTTAGTTGCAACCAGAAAGGACCAATCTGTTTACTTTGTTTGTCTGCCTGCTTTTAGTCTTATTTACACAAGCATCTATTTCTGACAAGGTCTTTAAGAGGCGGTGCTGCTGTATTGGTTTCCAGGACCAAACAGCCCCTCAACCAAGTTCCCCAGGGCTCCCTGGGGATATTCAGATTCTTCATTTCCTCTGCAAAGCTTGAGACTGTGTACCGTTGCACTAGCTGCACTGACCCTGCTGGGCGGGACTGGCTCTTCAGGAGAAAAATGGCTGCATATAGTTGAAGTGACCAGAATGTCCCAGTGCTGGATTCCTGGTCACCTCTCCCTGTCCTACTCCTCTCCCCAGCCTTTCCCCAGCCTCCACAAAATTTTACCTCCACCTGTACCATAGCCTTGGTGAGTGTTTATAATTGAAAGGTCCTATAAACTGGGTTTAGTGAATAAAAGCACAGAAAATATAAAGGCAAAAGAACCATGCCACTGCAAGGTTCTCTCCCTCCCAGTACCGTGCAGCTTGGGCAGTTCTTCAGACTGCCTTTCTGGGTGCAGCCTCTTGCGGCTGTGGACTGAAATCTAGATTCCCCGGCTTCCAGGAGCCCTGTGGACCCCCTTCCACAGTCCAGTGTTATGCATGTTCCCAAGGGACAAAGCTTAGTGTAGTGCAGGTTCTTTCTGACTTTTTCATGCCCGTGGTCTCGCATCTCTCTCTCCAACCCAGTTCCCTGATCCTACCATTCTCCTGTGTCCTCTGCCCTTTCTCTCCACAGATTGTCTCACCAGCTGTGTTTAATTTGCCAATTATGGGTGGATGTTATTTGATTTAGTTGTTTTTTTCTATCTGCTCCATGAGAAGGTGTAGGACATGTCTGCTTATTTGGCTGCCATTTTGAAAATTCTCAATTCAAAGCTTTATTGATTTTGCTGGTTTGTCTACTTTCTATTTATTTCTGCTCTTATATTTATTCCCTCTATTCTGTTACTTTATATTTAATTTCCTTGTCTTTTTCTAGCTTCCTAAGATAGAAATTTAAATCATTTACTTAAAAATTTTTTAGCATGAACATTTAAATTCTAAAATTTCCTCTAGGAAAGGAGAGTGAGAGTATGTAGGATAGGATAAAGGGGGGATAAATGGTAAAGGAAGGAGACTAGACTCGGGGTGGTGAACACAAAAAATAAAATACAGATGTTGTATTATAAAACTACTAGAGGCCCGGTGCATAGATTTGTGCACTGATGGGGTCCTTGGCCTGGCCTGCACCCACTCAGAATCCAGGACCACTCAGAAGATGTCAGAGAGCTGGTTTCAGCCTAATTCCCTCAGGCCAGGCTGAGGGACCCGACCTGTGCATGAATACCTGCAGCAGGCCTCTAGTATGCATAGAGGATCTTTGGTTAATCTCTTCCCACCTTCCCCCGTCCCCTCTTCCCACTGAGATTCATCAATCTGTTCCTTGTTTCCATGCCTATTGTTTCTCCTCCTACGTTGAACATTTGCCCCCTCAGTGTGCATCATAGCTACTGGCCGGCCAGTCAGCCAGTCACTTAGGCTTTTATATATGTAGACTAGAGGCCTAATGCATGGATTCCTGTATTGATGGGGTCCCTAAGCCTGGCCTGCACCCTCTTGCAATCTGGGACATCCGACAGTCTGACATCCCTTGAGGGATGTAGTAGTGCACAAAGTGGCAGGAGGCCAGGGAGGAGCCTGACCCCAGGCCGGGCACCATACTGCACCCACTCATCCCAGCCCCATGGTGCCTGCCTCCACCACTGCTCTGGTAGCACTGCCACAGAGGCAGGAGAGGCTCGTGCTGCTGCAGCTGCGCTTGCCAGCTGTGAGCCCAGTGCCTGGCACCCATTGGTCAGCTGAGTGGCGCTCCCACTGTGGGAGTGCACTGACCACCAGGGGGCAGTTCCTATGTTGAGTGTCTGCCCCGAGGGGTCAGTGAACATCATAGCGACTGGTCAAATGGTCGACCGGTCACTTAGGGATATATATATATATATATATATATATATATATATATATATATCCTATCTAATAATAGAATAATAGACAAACATGGTAATTGACCATACCTTCGCTACACCTCCCATTGGCTAATCAGCATGATATGCAAATTAACTGCCAACAAATATGGCGGCTAATTTGCATACTGTAGGCAGGGTGGGAAAGCGCCAACAGCCAGCGTGCAGCCATCTAGAGCAAGCCGGCCGCCTGCCCCAGAAAGCCCCAGCAGCCGGCTGTGCCTTGCTGCCCCAGGACCCGAGATCAGCAGGTCCCAGGGCAGCAAGGCACACCCGCCCCAGAAAGCCCCAGCAGCCGCCTCATATGGTAGTAACTCTATCAGTAAGCATTCTGAAAGTCAGTGTCATAAATGCACCAATTAAAAGACAGATTATGAGAGTGAATCAAAAACAAAACCCACTTTAAATGTAAAGACACATATAGATTAGAAGTAAATGAATTAAGCTGCAGCCTGTATTGCTCAGTGGATAGAGCATTAGCCCATGGACTGAAGGGTCCCAGGTTCAATTCCAGTCAAGGGCATGTACCTCAGTTGCTGGCTTGATCCCCAGTCCCTATCAGAGCATGTGCAGGAGGCAACCAATCAATGTGTCTCTCCCTTTCCCTTCACTCTCTCTAAAATTCAATGGAAAAATATCCTTGGGTGAAGATTAACAAAAACAAAGTAAATGGATTAAGTAATATTAAAGAGATTAATAAGAAAAATATATTCAAAATTTTGTTAGTTGTATAATGACTATGTTTAAATTATTAACACCTAAGAAATTGGGTGAAGGGTACATATAATATGCTGTAGTATTTTATAGGTTTTTTTTACATGTATGAGATTATTTCAAATTAAAATATTAAAAAATTAAAAATTAATAAAATATTAATTGAAATGTGTATGCATTACATGAAAAATCTCCTAATTGCTTCTAGCATAATTTATTAAATTGTGCTAAAATTTACAAGGGTTCAATTAAAAAATATCTTAATTCTAAATGATATAATAGAAAATATATAATAGTGCAGTTATAAGCACTTATCTGAAAATAAAAATTTAAAGACGTGAATTTAAAGAAGGGATTAGCCAAAGAAAATATATGCACAACTCATGGACACAGACAACAGTATGGTGATGGCCAGAGAGAAGTGAGGGGCAAGAGCTGGGTAGAGGGGGCAAAAGGGGGGAAATAGGGACATCCTATATAATAATAATAAAAGGCTAATATGCACATTGACTGAACAGCAGAATTACCGGTTGGTATGATGCGCACTGGCCACCAGGGGGCAGGCGCTCAATGCAGGAGCTGCCCCCTGGTGGTCAGTGAACTTCAATATGGGGAGTGCCACTCAGCCAGAAGCTGGCTCATGGCTGGCCAGTGCAGAGGTGGTGGCAGGAGCCTCTCCTACCTCTGTGGCAGCACTAAGAATGTCCAACTAACAGTTTCGACCTGATCCCTTGCAGGCCTAAGCCTTTAGTCGGACATCCCCCGAGGGCTCCTTGGCTGCCAGAAGGATGTCTGACTGAAAGCTTAGGCCTGATCCCCCAGGGAGTGGGCATAAGTCGATAGGTGGACATCCCCCAAAGGGTCCTGGACTGTGAATGGGCACAGGCCGGGCTGAGGGACCCCTCTGAGTGCACAAATTTTTGTGCACCGGG
>NW_005871050.1:30695108-30701785 GCF_000147115.1 Myotis lucifugus | reverse complement strand
AGTATATATATATATATTTTTGTGCACCGGGCCTCTAGTATATATATATATATATATCCCTGAAATCTATATTATTTTATTAACCAATGTCAACTCAATAATTTAACTAAAATGACAAAACAAGCAACACAGTGCTATCCCTCATTCACTACAGCATCTTTCAAAGTAGCCACAATGTGGAAACAATCTAAATGTCCATTGATATATTATGGATAAAGAAAATATGTAATTTATTTATCTACTCCTATATCTATCTTATCTAACAAAGAGGGAACATGCAAATTACCGTCACATCATCACGGTCAAGATGGCTGCAACCACAGCAGAGACATGGATTCCATAACACATGATGGCTGAGCCCACAGCAGAAGAAGGGATTCTGTAACACAAGATATCTGTGCCCACAGTGGAGGACGAGTTCCTGTAACAAGCCTTAATGAGCAATCAGCAGGGACCTGAGGCTGCATGATGCTGGTGGGGCTTGACAGGGGACCTCAGGCCATGCCCCGCCCTGGCACCATGTCGGGGACCTCAGGCTGCATCCCCCACCCATCAGGGCTTGACGGGACACCTCAGGCTGTGTGCCCTGCCCAGCAGGGCTTGATGGGGGACCTCAGGCCACAACCCCTGCCCTGGCACCAGGCCGTGGAACCTGAGCATGCACCCCGTGCCCAGCGGAGCCTGACCTGACAAGGGACCTCATGCTGTGCCCCCAACCCTGGTGCCAGGCCTGGGGACCTCAGGTTGCACCCCCACCCAGTGGGGCTTGACTGGGGACCTGAAGCTTTGACCCCCCACCCTGCAGGGTTTGACAGGGTCCCTGAGCCTGTGCCCCCCACCCAGCAGGGCTTGACGGAGGATCTGAGGCTACATGCCCCCATCCGGTGGGGCTTGACAAAGGTGGGGCCAGCCAGGTCTGTGTCTTGCACGATTTTGAGGCGCCACAGGTGTGCAAGGACTTTACTCTAGGTCCTGCAGCACACCCCAGACTCTGACAGGAGGAAGATTTTCATATACATTTTACTGATTTTCTTTCATCTCTGACACTTCTATTATGGAGAAAAGGCAAATAGCAATATTAAAATATTTCCTATAATTAATCCCCTTTTAATGTGCACGAATTTTGTACACTGGGCCACTAGTACCTATATAATGGAATATTATTCAGCCTTAAAAAAGGAAATCTTGCCACTTGTGACAACATGGATGAAACTAGATGTCATTATTCTAAGTGAAATAAGCCACACACAGAAAGACAAATATTGTATGATCTCAGCTACATGTAATTTTTTTTTAAAGCCAAACTTCATTGTAACTGAGATTAGAATGGTGGTTAACTGAAGCTGGTGTATGGAGGAAAACAGGATATTAAGGGAAAATAAGGAAAGTCGAATGGTGGTTGCTAGGAGCTAGAGGGAGGGGGTCATGAGGAGTTATTGTTTAATTGGTACAGAGTTTCAGTTTTGCAAATGAAAAAAGCCTTGCAGATGCCTGGCGGTGCTGGTTGCACAATAATATGAATGCACTTAATATTACTGCACTGTACACTTAAAGTAGTTAAGATAATATGTTTTGTGTTGTGTGTATTTTACCACAATAAAATAGGATACTTCTAAAAAATAAAAGAAAATTCCTTCTAATACTGCTTTAGGTGAAGCTCCAAAATTATTATTTGCTGCATTTTCATTATTATTTTGTTCAAAATATTTTCTACTTACTGTTGTGATTTTTCTTTGGTTAATAATATGTTTCGACATGTGTTATTTAATTTTCCAATATTAGGGCTTATTTGCTATCTTATTGTTTTATTTTATTAATTTCTAATTTAATTCCATTGCAATAAAATATTTGTAATATTTTAAAATTTAAATTTATTGTAATATATTGTATGTAATACTAGTGGCCCAGTGCATGAATTTGTGCACATTGAAAGGAAATTAATTAGAAGAAATGTTTTAATATTGCTATTCACCCTTTCTCTATAATAGAAGTGTCAACCAAATTCACGATCCATAATGACAGATCGAAACACACACAAGCGATTGGCGCCAGCAAGAGCTTTATCTGTATCATGCATGCATGAGTCAACTTAGCTTTTTATAGATATAGAATAAACTTGCTTAATTATACCTGCTTTCTGATGTAGCTAAACTTTTTCCAGCCCAGGGAAGCACCCCAACTTCTATTTCAGGTAATTGTCAGCAACACAGCAGTAAATATCAACATGAAGCAGATTATTATTGTAGATCATGCAGGGAGAACAAAGGGTAAAATATTGAACTTCAGCAGTGTTTGACTATATTCTGTGCAGTGCGAAAACCTGAAGTCATTTTTAAGGTCCACTGTTTCTTACTTCTTTCAGTCGGTCAAGTTTCTAAGTTTTCTAAATCTCTGTTTTCTTTTTTTTTATTGTTTACAGTTTTATATATATACTAGAGGCCCGGTGCACAAAAATTTGTGCACTCGGGGGGGAAGGGGGGGTCCCTCAGCCCGGCCTGTGCCCTCTCACAGTCTGGGACCCCTCAGGAGATAACGACCTGCTGGCTTAGGCCTGCTCCTGGGTGGCAGAGGGCAGGCCCAATCCCTAGGTGCAGCCCCTGGTCGGGCTCAGAGCAGGGCTGATTGGGGAGTTGGGGCGCCGCCCCCTGTCATGCACAGAGCAGGGTGGATTGGGAGGTTGCGATGCCACCCTCAGTCACACTCAGGGAAGGGCTGATTGGGGGGTTGGGGCACCACCCCCTATCACACTCAAGGCAGGGTCAATGGGGAGGTTGCGGCGCCACCCCCTGTCACGTACAGAGCAGGGCCAATCAGGGGGTTGGGGCGCTGCCCCCTGTCACTCACAGAGAAGGGCCAATCAGGGGGTTGGGGCACTGCCCCCCCGTCACGCACAGAGCAGGGCCCATCAGCGGGTTGGGGAGCTCCCCCCTGTCACTCACAGAGTAGGGCCGATAGGGGAGTTAGGGCACCGCCCCCTGTCACACACACAGCAGGGTGGATCAGGGAGTTGGTGCGCCGCCCTCTATCACCCACAGAGCAGGGCCCATCAGGGGGGTTGGGGGCGCCACCACTGTCACACTCAGGGCAGGGCCGATGGGGGAGGGTTATGGCTTCTACCCCGTCACACACAGAGCAGGGCCCCGTGGGGGGGGGGGTTGGGGGCCCCCCCCCCTGTCACACACAGAGCAGGCCCGATCCAGGGGGTTGGGATGCCAACACCCTGTCACACACAGAGCCGCAGGGGGATCAGGGGGGTTTGGGCGCTGCCCCCTGTCACGCTGATCCGGTGCCAGGAGGCATATTACCCTTTTACTATATAGGATAGAGGCCTGGGGGCCGGCTGGTTTGCCCTGAAGGGTGTCCTGGATCAGGGTGGGGGTCCCCACTGGGGTGCCTGGCCAGCCTGGATGAGGGGATGATGGCTGTTTGCAGCTGGTCACACACCCTTCAGGGTGGGGGTCCCCACTGGGGTGCCTGGCCAGTCTGGGTGAGGGGCTGAGGGCTGCTTTCAGGCTGGCGGTTGTTGACTGAAGCTCCCAACCGCTCCTTTTTTTCTTTTTTTTTTTTTCTTCTGGGCCAGCTTTAGCTCTGGCTCTAGCTCTGAGGCTTCCGTTGCAGGTTTGTTTGCAGTTCTATAATCGAAACAATGTATAACTTCAGCTCTGAGATCCCAGCCGGCTATATTTGTTAGAATGTTTCAAACTGCCAGCTCAGAGGCCGGCAAGTCAGGCGGGGAACGTTGGATTCTGCAGTCACGGGAGCAAGCAAGCCTCATGTTCGCTTCCAGCTGCCTGGCTGCCGGCCGCCATCTTGGCTGACAGTTAATTTGCATAAGGATACGCTGATTAGCCAATGGGAAGGGTAGCGGTCGTACGCCAATTACCATTTTTCTCTTTTATTAGTGTAGATCCTTTTCCCCCAATTGACCCCCCTCCCAGCCATTCCCACCCTGGGCAAGCCCCCACCGCCCCAGTGTCAATGTCCATTGGTTATGCTAATATGCATGCATACAAGTCCTTTAGTTGCTCTCTAACCCCCATTCCCTACCATTTATCTCTAGATCAATATATTCTTGTTCATTAAATTATGTTGATCATTATATCCCACT
This sequence comes from Myotis lucifugus, assembly GCF_000147115.1. Lineage (NCBI taxonomy): Eukaryota > Metazoa > Chordata > Mammalia > Chiroptera > Vespertilionidae > Myotis > Myotis lucifugus. The sequence continues at coordinate 30,697,677 of NW_005871050.1, read as the reverse complement.
TATGAGTGAGATCATGTGATATTTATCTTTCTCCTACTGGCTTATTTCACTTAGCATAATGCTCTCCAGTTCCATCTATATTGTTGCAAATGGTAAAAGTTTCTTATTTTTTATATCACCATAGTATTCCATTGTGTAGATGTACCACAGTTTTTTAATCCACTCATCTGCTGATGGGCACTTAAGTTGTCTCCAAATCTTAGCTATTGTAAATTGTGCTGCTATGAACATAGGAATGCATATATCATTTCTGATTGGTGTTTCTGGCTTCTTGAGATATAGTCCTAGAAGTGGGTTTATTGGGTCAAATGTGAGTTCCATTTTTAATTTTTTTTTCAGGAAACTCCATACTGTCTTCCATAGTGTCTGCACCAGTCTGCATTCCCACCATCAGTGCAGGAGGGTTCCTTTTTTTCCACATCCTCTCCAGCACTTGTCGTTTGTTGATGATAGCCATTCTGACAGGTGTGAGATGGCATCTCATTGTTGTTTTGATTTGCATCTCTCAGATGATTAGTGACTTTGAGCATGTTTTCATATTTCTTTCGGCCTTTGTTTTCTGGCTAATGAAAAGAAAATAGGATTATACCAAGTCTCCTATTTACATACTCCAGGAACTCTGTGAGGATCAAATTAAATGAGGCATGGAAAATGCTTCATGGACATTTGGTTACAGTGTAAAATGTTTCCACCTTGCTAGCAAGTCATGTTCCTGGGCTGAAGAAACTCCAAGGAGGCTAGTCACCAGGGAGAGGAAGCTGGGCTTTGCTATGTGACATTATTACCTGGACTGTTGGACACTTAGCATATCAGCCTTTTATACAGATAGATATTTACCTCTCTCTGTCTCTCTCTGGTATATATATAGTTGCAAATGGTAAAAGAAAATATATCTATATCTATCTATAGATAGATATTAGATATTATATATTTCTATTTGTCCAATCTTGTCTTTCATTTTTCTATTCCAACTTTCCTGCCTTTTGGGGGAATTATTCAAATACCTTAGTTTAATTATGGCCATTTAAACTATATTTCTTTTCATTGTTTCTTTTGGGGTGAAAATGTGTATCTATTTTATCCCGGTTAATTTTCTATTTGTTATAAAATATAGGAACTTTGCAACAGTATATTTTTTATCTACCCTCATTCTTTGTAGATGATTGTGTGTGTATATTTATAATGTATATTTGTATTTATATATATATTGTAACCTCATATAATGTTATAACTTTTAAATTTTTAAAAATAACGTCAAACCTCAGAGGGAAGGCAGGGGAGGGTAGGGGGATGAGGAGAGATCAATGAAAGGACTTGTATGCATTCATATAAGCATAACCAATGGACACAGACACTGGGGGGTGAGGGCATGAATGGGGGGCAATGGGGGATAAGAACACAGATGTAATACCTTAATCAATAAAGAAAAAATAAGAGGAGGCAACTCCATATAAGTATATAGGCAGCATAAAAAAGTGACAGTTAATAAGTTGAAAGCTAAAGGGGAGATAGAAAAGCTGTGAAAAACAGTACTGAGACTATGTAGTGTGAGTAAAACTCTAAGAAGATAACTGCAGCACAATATAGCAATTGCTGTTCTTAGTTATATAGTACATAAAAAGTGTTAAATATTAAGTATTAATCAGCAAATATAGTTTCCAAATGCAGGTAATTATACAATAATATTTTAGAAAGCTTTCTATTCCAAAGCTTTATCTGGAAGCTTCATTTAGGTGTATATGAATCCTATATAATAAAAGACTAATATGCAAATTGACTAAACAGCTAAATGATTGTTCGCTATGACATGCATTGACCATCAGGGGGCAGACACTCAATACAGGAGCTTCTTCTTTGTGGTCAGTGTGCTCCTACAGGGGAAGCACCGCTCAGCCAGAAGCCAGGCTCACGGTGAGTGGGCCTAAGCTGTCAGTTGGACATCCCCTGAGGGTTCCTAACTGCGAGAGGGCACAGGCCGGCCTGAGGGACCCCCGCCTGGATTGCATGAATTTCATGCACCAGGCCTCTAGTTCCTTGATAATTCAAGATAATTTACAAGTTACTATCAATGTGTGTGTATGTACATTTATATAGCAATGATGTGTGTGCAATTCGTTTCTGTGATAGTATTCACAAGGAAGTTGGAAAAGTGAGTTACCAATTCACATATCTCTTCTACTGATGGTGATGGTCATAAAAAATGACCTCTTTTCACACAACATTTAAACACTGTCTTTGCAAAATGACCACGTAATGCTTAGTTATCACTTAATACCTGGGCAGAGTGTGAACAAAAACGTTATTTCAGGTTAGGTTGAAAACTTGAAAGAATGGGCAGGAATATGACACTCCTTCTTCGAAAAATGAATCTGAAGTCCACGATTCAGCCGAAGTAATGGAATGTATCTAATTCCCTTTTATTGGCAGTGTACACTATTTAGTTTAGTATGTAGAGCTTTAAGAAGTCAGTTAAAAATAACTGTGATTATATGTTTTTATAGTAATAATGCCATGCTCAAGTAGTCTACTATGTAAAAGGCCTTTATTTCCACCCTAAGTGATATATTTA
>NW_005871050.1:30568699-30694948 GCF_000147115.1 Myotis lucifugus | reverse complement strand
TTTCCCATATGCCAAATATATTTTTGCTAGATTCAAACCACAGATAAGTCCCAACTGAATGAGTAAGAAGCATCAAATAATGTGAGAAATATGTATTTAACTGTGGCTAAGTGAATTGTTACCTTTGATGCTTGTATCTCCTTTAGTGGCTTCTAGGACCGGGACTCATACAATTTGGTCTTATTTACTTGAAAAAAAAATGGTGATATTTGGGAGTGAATTTACCCTCTGTTGGATCTTGATATTCCCAAAGATTACCTTGACATATTCTGGGCTTTGAAAAGGGTTCTCTTATGTGTATGTATCCATATGAATATTAGTTTATGTTCCAAAGAGGCTCAGTCAGATTGTCTCTGGTCATACCAGAAGATATAGGCAGATCCATTTTTTTTTTGTCAATCTAGCTTTGTCTTTTGACTTATTCATCATTTATCCCTTCTATTATTTTCTATTATTTTTTTCATACGCCACTTCTTTTCCTTCACTCCCAAAAGGCTGGAGCCAGTTTATGAAAATACATAAAATATGTGGAAATGGGGAAAAAAAGGAAATTAAGGGTGAATAAGCTAAGGTGAAGTTACGATAAGGTCAAAAGCAAATGCAAGTCATGCTCTTATAGGATTCAACTGTAGGTACAGAAGAACTTCTTTTAACATACCCTGATGCAACTGGGATCCACATAAAGAGGGGTGGGGCACAAAAGTATCTAATGTTTGTGGCATTTCAATAGATATCTAAGTCTAGTTCTCCAGGAAAATATTAGTCTCTCTGAAAAGAGGATAAAGAAGGGAAGCAGAAAGACTGTGCAATCATTTTTTAAATTTATCAAATGATTATATTTTTTGGAACAAAAAGAATTTAGCAGAGCCCTCGACAGTTTAGCTCAGTGGATAGAGTGTCGGATAGAGCATCAGCCTGTGGACCAAAGGATACCAGTTTTGATTCTGGTCAAGGGCACGTACCTTGGTTTCAGGCTCCTCCTTGGCCCAGGCCCTGGTCAGGGCTCGTGCAGGAGGCAACCAATCGATGTGTTTCTCTCACATTGATATTTCTCTCTGTCTTTCCCTCTCTCTTCCACTCTCCCTACAAATCAATGGAAAAATACTCCCAGGTGACGATTAACAAAAATAAACAAACAACAACAACAAAAAATAATTTAGCAGAAAACAGGCAAGCAAAGTGAATTTACTCCCCCCCCCTGCAATTTATAGCTTAATACACCCATCAGAATTATTTACTTCTATTTAGTGGTTGTTGACTTATTGAAAATAGTCAATTACCAAAATATTGATTGGAATTTCAAACAAAAGTATAAGTGCTTCCAGTCACTTGTAGAAAAGAAAGTCTAAATGAATGATAATAAATGCCAGTCCTGGTCCAGAGTGTTATCCTTAATCTGTGCAGCTTTGGCCAGGCAAACCAGCCTACACTATTAAACAGAAAATGACTTGATCTCAGATGCTGCTGAAAGGTAGAATTTTTCTTAGCCCCTGCAGCCTTGAAGTCAGATAAAGGCAACTTTGAATTGATAGTCCTCCAGATACCTTTGGGACCTCAGGACCTTTGTACTTGCTATTCCCTAAGCCTGGAGTACTCTTCTACTTTATTCCCATTTGGCTACCTTTCTTAACATTCTCAAGTCTTTACTTAAATGTCATATTTTCAATTAAGTCTTCTTTTAAAACCACGTACCCCTTCTTCAGTACAAACTTTCTTGATTTTTCTCTTTGACATTTTGTACCTTCTAATATAGAATGTAATTTACTTTTCTATTTGTTTATTACCTGCCTTTCTTCCACTAGAATATATGTGATATGCCGGCATATACTTTTTAGTACATTTACAGTTTTGTGTAGCCATTACATCTATTTAGTTCAAAAATATTTTCATCACCCCGAAAGGAACCCCTTACCATTAAGCAGCCACTCCCTATCTCTCCTGTCCCCCTAGCCCCGTGGTGGCCAAACCGCGGCTTGTGAGCCACATGCGGCTCTTTGGCCCCTTAAGTGCGGCTCTTCCACAAAATACCATGTGTGGGTGCGCACGTACAGTGCGATTGAAACTTCATGGCCCATGCGCAGAAGTCGGTATTTTGTGGAAGAGCTGGTATTTTGTGGAAGAGCCAGACTCAAGGGGCCAAAGAACCACATGTGGCTTGCGAGCCCCGGTTTGCCAAGCCGCAGTTTGCTGACCACTGCCCTAGCCCCTGGCAACCACTAATTTGCTTTCTGTTGTACATCTATTTTTGACTGTATGCTATTTGATGAAGCTGATGAAAACAGATGGAACTAATTCTGAGTAAATTAGCCTAGTGCAATAACAAGGGTATTAAAAATAAATATAGCTAGTGATGGGCCATAATTGAAAAATCAGCTTGTTAATCAAAGAAAAAAGGCATGAAATGATTGATGACTAGGACTGTGTACTCAAAAGTTATCTGACTTTAACCAGAAAAATGAAGCAAAGATATATAAACAATTTGGTTTTGTTTGTTTGTTTTTGTTAATCCTCACCTGAGAATATTTTTTTCCATTGCTTATCAGAAAGAGTAGAAGGGAGGAAGAAAGGGGAAGGGGCAGAAAGAGAAAGAGAGATAGAGAAAGACAGAAAGAAAGAGAGACATTGACTGGTTGCCTCTCACATAAAACCTGACTGGGGTTGGGGAACAAACCACAACCTTCACTGGGAATCCAACCCAAGACCTTCGGTGCCTGAGCGGACACTCTAACCACTGAGAAACACTGACCAGGGCTAGACAGTTTGGTTTTAATAAAAAACATTTCAAAAACAGTTTGTTTTGTTTTATAGAACCAGGAAGGAAAAAAGAAAAACCAGAAAATTTGAGTATTTAAATGTGCAGGCTTTCCACCTTAAGGAGTAAAGATCAGTTACTGGATAATACACTGTTCTCTCCTGAAAAATGAGAACTTGATGAAGACAAAATTAAAGAAACATGTGATGAAGAGATTTACTAATAAGCAGGACATTCAACATAATTCATGAATGTTTGTAATTTAAAATGTTTGGGCATGTTGTTGGGAGGCAGAGACTAATGGGAATAACAATGGAAGGGCCATATAATGCCAGATAAAATCCAATTCTGCATTCATTGCCTAATGAATACTCATTTTCTACTGTTCAGTGACTGTTTTTTTTAAATATATTTTTATTGATTTTTTACAGAGAGGAAGGGAGAGAGATAGATAGTTAGAAACATCGATGGGAGAGAAACATCGATCAGCTGCCTCCCGCACACCCCCTACCGGGGATGTGCCCGCAACCAAGGTACATGCCCTTGACCGGAATCGAACCTGGGACCCTTCAGTCCACAGGCCGACGCTCTATCCACTGAGCCAAACAGGTTTCGGCAGTGACTCTTTTTTTTTTTTAGCATACATATCTTATACATGTTTTATTTTTTTGAAAAATCCAATAAAATAATTTTAAATTGTGTATATAGATCATTTCTGTTCAGTGACTCTTGAGTCTCTAGGAATCAGAAGCACTAGAAACATTGGGGGGAAATGTTGATTTAAACATTCAATTTTAACCCATGACTCAAGGGTGAAGGTCTCCAGTATTTTATTTTATTTTTTTGAGGTAAAAAGCACATTATCTATCAAACCAAACCTGAAATGGCTGGATTAGGAATCACTTGAAGCTCTAAGGTAGGCTTCATTAGTAATTAGCTTGGTGATCTTTAGCTAGTAATTTACCCTTTCTCATCTTATTTTCTCATTTTACCCTGCCTATCTCATACTGATCTTTCAAAGTAAAAAGAGGCTGTATGTTGAAAAGCTTTTAAAAATAGAACTCAGCAATTTATAATTTGAATATTTACAGATATCTTCTTGTTGGGCCTATGAAAAGAAGGAAAAAATCCTTTCTATGGAATTTAGCATTTTAAGGATTTCATTACTAGCATAAAATCCTCTATAAAATACAGTCGCTGCCCCGCCAGCATGGCTCAGCGGTTGAGTGTCGACCTATGAATTAGGAGGTCACTGTGCAATTCCCAGTCAGGACACATGCCTGGGTTGTGGGCTCGATCCCTGGTAGGTGGCATGCAGGAGACACCAATCAATGATTGTCTCACATCATTGATGTTTCTCTCTCTCTCTCCCTCTCCCTTCCTCTCTGAAATAATGAAAAACATATTTTAAAAATAAATAAAATAAACTAGTTACTAGTAGTTCAAACAGTTTTTTATATAGTTCGCAAAATATGAAAAAGGTGACGATCATATTTATGCACTTGCACAGGTTTTCTACTCTTTCTGCTCTGAGCTTCTGACTTAGTTCTCTTAATGCCCTCAGCATCATTTGTATCCCTTCAGCTAAAACTACAATATTTTATCTGTATGTCCTATGATTTGAGAAAGGCCAAGGCATTTTTTAGGAATTTTACTTGTTTTCATTGTTTCAATATACACTTGGGGGGAGGCTGTGCTTGCAAAGCTCTGCAGGCCTACCTCAAAAAACAAGAAAAATGATAATAAATTATCTAACCTTACAACTTAAAGAATTAGAGAGCAACAAGAAAAGCCCACAGTAACCAGAAGGAAGGAATTAATGAATATCAGAGCAGAAATAAATGACATAGAGACCAAAAAAAAATACAAAATATCAATGAAACCAAGAGTTGGTTCTTTGAAAGGATAAACAACATTGAAGAACCTCTACCCAGGCTCACCAAGAAGCAAAGAGAGAGGACCCAATTAAACAAAATTAGAAATGAAAGATGTGAAGTTACAACTGACCCCACAGATATACAAAGAATTGTGAAAAAATAATACAAACAACTGGACTCCAACAAACTGCACAACCTCAATGAAATGGACACATTCCCAGAAAAATACAACCTCCCAAAACTCAATCAGGAAGAATAAAATAACCTGAATAGGCCAATAACTACTGATGAAGTAGAAACAATAATCAAAAAGCTTCCAGCAAACAAAAGCCCTGGACCAGATGGCTTCACAGGGGAGTAGTACTGAACATTCAAAGAACTAAAGCCAATCCTTCTCAGACTATTCCAAAAAATTCAAGAGGAAGGCACACTTCCAAGCTCTTTCTGTGAAACCAGCATTACCCTAATCCCAAAAGACACCACAAAGAAAGAGAATTACAGGCCAATATCCCTGATGAATACAGATGCTAAAATCCTCAACAAAATTCTAGTAAATTGGATCCAGCATTACATTAGAAAGATCCTACACCATGACCAAGTGGGATTTACTCCAGGGATGCAAGGCTGGTACAGTATCCGCTAATCAATATACGTGATACATCACATAAATAAATTGAGAGACAAAAATCACATAATCATATCAATTGATGCAGAAAAGCCATTTGACAAAGTCCAACACCCCTTTCTGATAAATACATTCAGCAATGTGGGAATACAGGGATCATACCTCAACATAATTAAAGCCTTATATGACAAACCTACAGTCAACATCATACTCAATGGGAAAAAAGGAAAACCATTTTCCCTAATAACAGGAACAAGACAGGGATGCCCACTTTGACCACTCCTGTTCAACATAGTACTAGAAGTGCTAGCCACAGCAATCAGACAAGAAGAAGAAATAAATGCCATCCAATTTGGAAAAGAAGAAATAAAATTGTCCTTATTTGCAGATGACATGATACTGTACATAAAAAACCCTAAAGACTCCATCTAATAATTATTAGACTTAATAAATGAATTAGGCAATGCAGCAGGATACAAAATTAATGACAAAAATCTATGGCATTCTTATACACCAATAGTGAAGTTACAGAAAGAGAGATTTAAAAACAATCCCATTTACCATTGCACACAAAAAAATTAGGATACCTAAAAATAAACTTAACTAAGGAGGTAAAAGACCTACTCAGAAAACTACAGGACGTTGAAAAAAGAGAGTGAAGGTGAGGGCAGAATTGGGGGGGGGGACAGTGAGGAGATAAGGACACATTTGTAATACCTTAATCAATAAAGGGAAAAAAAGAGAGAGATAGAGGAAGCCATAAACAGATGGAAGAACATACTGTGTCCATGGATTGGCAGAATCAACATCATTGAAATGTCCATACTACCCAAACCAATCTATAAATTCAATGCACTCACCATTAAAATACCAATGGCATATTTAACAGACCTAGAACAAACTCTCCAAAAATTCATCTGGAATTAAAAAAGACCCCAAATACCTGCAGCAATTCTGAGAAAGAAGAACAAAGTAGGGGGGATCTCAATACCAGATATCAAGCTGTATTACAAAGCCACTGTTCTCAAAACTGCCTGGTACTGGCACAAGAACAGACATATAGATCAATGGAATAGAATGGAGAACCCAGAAATGAATCCAAACCACTATGCTCAATTAATATTTGACAAAGAAGGCAAGAGCATCCAATGGAGTCAATACAGTCTCTTCAATAAATGGTGTTGGGAAAATTGCACAGATACATGCAAAAAAATTGAAACTAGACCACCAACTTACACCTCACAAAAAAATAAACTCAAAATGAATAAAGGACTTAAATGTAAGACGGGAATCCATAAAAATATCACAGGAATCTACAGGCAGCAAAATCTCAGGCATACGCCGAAGCAATATTTTCACCAATACATCTCCTAGGGCAATGGAAACTAAAGAGAAAATAAACAAATGGGACTACATCAAAATAAAAAGCTTCTGCACAGCAAAAGACATCAACAAAACAAGAAAGCCTACTGCATGGGAGAACATATTTGCCAATGTTATCTCTGATAAGGGTTTAATCTCCAACATTTGCAGGGCACTCATACAACTTAACAAAAGGAAGATGAACAACCCAATCAAAAAATGGGCAACGGATCTAAATAGATACTTTTTGAAAGAGGCCATAAGGAAGGCCAAGAGACATATGAAAACATGTTCAAATTCACTAATCATCTAAGAGATGCAAATCAAAACAACAATGCGGTACCATCTCAAACCTGTCAGATTGGCTATCATCAACAAATCAACAAATGACAAGTGCTGGTGAGGATGCAGAGAAAAAAGGAACCCTTGTGCACTGCTGGTGGGAATGCAGACTGGTGCAGCCACTGTGGAGAACAGTATGGAGTTTCCTCAAAAAACTAAAAATGGAACTCCCATTTCACCCAGTGATCCCACTTCTAGGAATATATCCATAGAAACACCAATCAGAAAGGATATAAGCACCCCTATGTTCATAGCAGCATAATTTACCATATCTATTATGTTGGGAACAGCCTAAGTGCCCATCAGCAGATGAGTGGATTAAAAAAAATTGTACATCTACACAATGGAATACTATGCTGCTGTTAAAAGGAAGGAACTCCTACTATTTGCAACAGCATGAATGGAGCTGGAGAGCCTTATGCTAAGCAGAATAAGTCAGTCAGAGTAAGATAAATATCACATGATCTCACTCATTTGTGGATTATAGTGAACAGTATAAACTGATGAACAAAAACAGATCAAGAGACAGAGAAGCATAGATCTGATGCTCAAACCTCAGAGGGAAGGTAGGGGAGGGTGGAGGTAAGGGGGAGAGATCAACCGAAGGACTTGTATGCATGCATATAAGCATAACCAATGGACATAGCCACCAGGGGGCTGAGAGCATGAATAGGAGTGGGGTGGGGGGAGGGCAATGTGGAAATAAGGACACATATATAATACCTTAAGCAATAAAGAAATAAAAAGAAATACAAAAAATATGTTTGGTGGCCACTCAATCCAGTGATTTGGGTCTGTCTTCAATAGCCTTATTTACTGAGCAAGGTAAAACAAAGACTCTCAGAAGTGGCATTTTTTTTTCAATTCTTTTCCCACTAAGAAGTAAAAACAATATAACTTTGAAGGTAGAAATGAAATTTGAGAACTTGGAAGTGTTAATTCTGTGAGATAACTATATAGTTATCTCTCCAAATCCATGGGTTTTGAATCTGTGGATTCAACCAACCATGGATCAAAAGAGTATTTTTAATATGCAATTGGGAATGCACAGATGCATAGGGCCTACTGTATGCATTGTTCTACATGCATGTTATATAAGGGACTCTGAAGATTTGGGTATCTGCAAGGGGGTCCTGGAACCAATCCTCTGTGGATATCTGGGAACTTCTGTATTTCAATTTCACAGATGAGGAAACTCATGCTTAATATAAAAGTTAAATAACTTTCCTGTAGTCATAGACACAGCTTTAGAGTTGAGATCCAAAGGTCACACATTTTACTATTGAACAGTTACTATTGTGATTAATACTTTTCAGCACTAAGGGGAGTATAAGTGCCTTATCTCCAGAAGTTTTATATCTATACAAGAACATGTAGAAGCAAGGGGCCAGGCTATATGTGCAGCTAGTAAGCCCTACAGAACCAAACAGAAATAAAATATCTCTGGGATTTGTTAAGTAAGGGAAGGCTTTGGGATGAGATAGGACTTGAGGTAGCTCTCAAGGGGAAACATAAGAAGTAAATTGTTTGAAGTTAGAGGTAGGGTAGAGGATTATTCCAATCTAGTAAAAAAAAAAAAACAACAACAACAAAACAGAGTGAAGACATAGGGAGAGGAATGAATATAGCGTGTGTTGAAAGGATTCATGACCTGTTCATGGTAGAGAGCAGTGAAGTGAGGTCTGGTGTGGCAGGGTAAGCTAAGCAGATAGAATATCTTGGATGCCGACCTCAGGGGTTTCCTTTTGCCTTAGAGTTGTTTGTTGAATAAGCAAATTTCTGCTTGTTCGAACTTACTCTGTTTATTCATCAAGCAGCACATGAGATACATTGGCTTTCCAAAGTATTATTCCATATTATGTTTGTGAGGGGAAATGTGACAAGACAAGTTGAAATAGCTAAAGGGAATCATAGCTATTGCTTTCAATACAATACAAAAATCCACTCAAGCTGTTGGGATTTTCATGGTCACCACAAGCTCAGAGATACATTATTTAATATTTCAAATTATACCATTTTTTTCTCCTTTTTCTAAAGGGCTTATGTTTCTTTCAGTCCTCTGCCAGTTCTAGCAGGTCCAGCTGTTGCTGTCACACTTAATAAGGCCTTTGTGGAGCTGAGGTATGGTGCCACTGCACAACTTTCCCACAGCCCAGAGATGATTTGTTCTTTCTGTACTGGCTAATGTTTAGGTTTTAACCTGATAAATATCCCAGGTTGATCTGCTACTTATCAGTGAGGGGATAGCAATCAGTAAGCTTTGCTCCCTCTAATGCCATAGCAAGGTCACTCACAAAGCTGGTAGCTTGCCGAATTGTATGAAATGATCCAAGCTAGAGCAAAATTCCTAATGTATTAAATGTCAGTGCCCGCATTTGCAAAGTCAGGCATCTGAATTTTGCCTGGTATGAAGCATTAGGCAGTGGTACAAGAAAATTGAGCTCAAGGGCGGGAACATCATAACATTGAAATTATTGGTATTGACATACATATTTCTAGTCATTGTGATGGGAATGTGTTCATGAAAGAAGCAAGATGATTCTGAGAAGTGCCATGGAATTATGAACTATTGAGGTATTTAAAAAGGGTGCTGTCATGCTTGTTTTCTTATGACTGATTTTTTTATTTCCTATTTTATTTTTGTTAGTCTCTATGTCAGTCAAATAAAATCTAATTTGTACTTTTCACTATTTGGTGACTTTACAGATGCTTGTACAACATATTCAGATGTTCTGAATGTGCCAATAATACCAATGTATCACAAATAAGAAGTATATGTAATGAAAATGACACTGTGTACACTCACACACACACGTGCACATAGGAGTCAGATCTTGAAAGCCCCAGAGAAACCTCAGGTGGTTGTCATGGAAAAGAATGGTAGGAAAAGAGGCAGAGTTCATATTTCTACTGACAAAATAACAGAAATATTTATGTTCTCAAAAACAGAAGGGGTAAAATAAAAAATGCAGGTATATACATATATTTTCATACACACACATGGTGTATATGTGAGTGTCTGTGTGTGAAGTTCACAATGACAGAAAAGAGAACTCTGGGCCATGAGGAAAGAAAGTGTGAGATCTTGATTTGAACTGACTAATGAGCCCATGCTCTGTACCTGTGCATCATCTCTGTCTTTGCACATAAATGTTATCTCTCTGGAAAATCTTCCCCTCCATCTTTGGGAAATCCTGCCACGTCTCTCAAGGATCATCTCAAGTGCAGCCTTCTCCTTGAAGCCTCCCCTAATTTCATGTTTGCCACCTCAAAAGATGTGTCCTCTCCTGTGCCTATAAAAATGTAGGGTTCCCTGTTAAAAAATGATTAGGAATTTCAACATGGCAATGGAGAGGATTAAAACAAGCACAAGACCCTTCTACATACACATGTCTGTGCAACTGTACAGTTCACAGACCCATGAAGCTGGCTCTGTTCCACAGAGAATGTTGATTGTATCTAACATGTATCTAACATTCAATTAATACTTGCATAAATAAATAGATAAACACCTCTTATTTGTCAGGAATCTATGAGAGTAGACACTAGACAAGTATGTTTTGTTGGAAACAGGATAAAAAAATAAGCATGGAACTTTAGTCATGTGGTTACTAATGTTTATGTTTGGATATGTATATGAATTTTTGCACGAGATTTGATGTTACAAATCTCAATTTGTGTTTGGTATAAGTCACTCCTAAGCAACCAACGCAGGGTCTGTGATTGGTAAGAGCAATGCATTTCAAACAATTAGCAACCATGGCTTGGGAGGAGTTTTTGCAGCCATATCGGGACAGGAGGCTGGGAGGAAAAGGAAAAGAAATGGCTGTCCATTGGACAACTGTGTGCATTTAATAAGGAATGGTTTAGGGTATAAAAACAAATATTCTGAGTTTATTAGATCTGATTTTCCTGGGGAATTGATGTATAGCCAGCTTCCTTATTAAAGCTTAGACCCAAAGGATAATAAAATCTTTTGTGACAAAACTGGGAACCTTATGCTGCTACCTGACTTTTGAAAGTCACAGCTGCTGTGGAATATTGTCTGTATGTATTATCCCTTTAGGCCATAGGTTTTCAATTTATTGTTGTATTGCTACATAACAAATTACTACAAACTTAATGTTTTTTTTTAAAAAAACTATTTCTTTATTTCACCTTTTCTATAGGTCAGAAGATCAAATACAGTATAGTTGGATTCAATGATCAGCATGTCACAAGGCTGAAATCAAGTTAGTGTGTGGGCTGTGTTCTCATCTGGAGCTTTGAGTTTTTTCCCCAAGATCATCCAAGTTGTTGGCAAAATTGTTTTCCTTGTAATTATAGGAATGTGGTCTCCATTTTTTCTTCACTGTTACCTGTGGGTCATTTTCTGCTTCTAGAGGCTACTCTCAGGTCCTAGTTGCATGCCCTTCTGCAGAAGCAGCTTCTAAAATGATTATTTGCTTTCTTCCAGACCAGAAGGAGAACATCTCTGCTACTTAGAATTTCTCTGACTTTTCCATCCTTTTGAGGTTTCACATGATTAATTCAGGCTTAACCAGGATAATCTCCTTTTTTCTTAAATCAACTGAATGGGGACCTTAATTTTATCTGCAAAATCCCTTCACCTTTATCATAGAGCAGAACCTAATAGTAAGAATGATATTCTATTATATTCTCAGAATATTACATAAGGTATATATACCAGGATTCAGGATTCTTGGATGTCATCTTAGAATTGTGCTTACCACAATGTCTATGAATGCACTTTCTTTCCCCTTCAGATATACTCTAGGTTCACTCTGACAGAGGCACTGAAAAGTGATTTATGAGAGGAATGTTTTTCAAAAGGGAAACTCCTAAGTAAATTTTGGCCTATTACTAAAATTCATTTGGAGAATTATTACTACATAATGAAAAGCAAGAGCATGCATTAAAATATGGATATGAAACAATGCAAGCATTGTTTCTAGTACTGATTAAAACTACACATATGGTATATATGTTCATAAACGAAACTTGACAATGAATTGAAAGATTATCCTATCTAATAAAAGACAAAAAGGGTAATTAACCATACCTCCGCTATGCTTCCCATTGGCTAATCAGGGTGATATGCAAATTAACTTCCAACAAAGATGGCGGCCGGCAGCCACGCAGCTGAAGCGAGCAGGAGGCTTGCTTGCTCCATTGATGGAGGAAGCCAAGGTTCCCCGCCTGCCGCGGCCCAGCTCTGAGCCCGAAAGCAACAATGTCTCAATTATAAAAGCTAAACAAACCCCAAATACCTGCTTTCAGCCAGCCGCGGCCTCAGAGCTGGGAGCGCCAGTGACGGCAGCAATGTTTCAATTATAAAAGGTAAATAAATCCCAGAATTAAAAAAAAGAAAAAAAGGAGAGGCTGGGAGCTTCAGTTGCCCGCCAGCCTGAAAGTGGTCCTCAGCCCCTCACCCAGACTGGCCAGGCACCCCAGTGGGGACCCCCACCCTAAAGGGGGTGTGGCAAGTCTGAAAATGGCCCTCAGACCCTCACCCAGGCTGGCCAGGCACCCAAGCGGGACCCCCACCCTGATCCGGGACACCCTTCAGGGCAAACCAGCCAGCCCCCACCCATGCGCCAGGCCTCTATCCTATATAGTAAAAGGGTAATATGCAAATTGACCCTAACAGCAGAAGGACTGGGAATGACTGGTCACTATGACACACACTGACCACCAGGGGGCAGACGCTCAATGCAGGAGCTGCCCTCTGGTGGTCAGTGCGCTCCCACATGGGGGAGCTCTGCTCAGCCACAAGCCAGGCTGATGGCTGCCACTACAACAGTGGTGGTGGGAGCTTCTCCTGCCTCCTCAGCAGCCCTAAGGATGTCCAACTGCAACTTAGGCCTGCTCCCCGCTGGCAAGTGGACATCCCCTGAGGGCTGCCGGGCTGCCAGAGGGATGTCTGATTGCCATCTTAGGCCCAATACCCCGGGGAGCAGGCCTAAGCCAGCAGGTGGTCATCCCCTGAGGGGTCCCAGATGGCGAGAGGTCACAGGCCGGGCTGAGGGACCCCCCAAAAGTGCACAAATTTTTGTGCACTGGGCCTCTAGTCCTATATAATAAAGAGGTAATATGCAAATTGACTGTCATGCCCTTGCACAAGATGGTTGCCCCCATGTGGTCACAAGATGGCCACCTCCATGTGGTCACAAGATGGCTGCCCAATGTGGTCACAAGATGGCTGCCCCATGTGGTCACATGATGGCAGTCCCATGTGGTCACGAGTTGGCCACCCCCATGTTGTCATAAGATAGCCACGCCCATGTCATTACAAGATGGCCATCACAAGATGGGCGGCAAGTGACGGCAGTTAGGGGCAAACAGGCCAGCAGGGGAGGGCAGTTGGGGGCAACTGGGCCAGCAGGGGGTGCAGTTAGGGGGGACCAGGCCTGCAGGGGAGCAGTTAGGAAAGTCCAGGCTGGCAGGGGAGTGGTTAGGGGCAATCAGGCAGGCAGGCAGGTGAGCGGTTTGGAGCCAGCAGTCCCAGATTGTGAGAGGGACTAAACCAGCTGTTGGACATCCCCCGAGGGTTCTCCAATTGGAGAGAGTTCAGGCTGGGCTGAGGGACATCCCCCTCAGTGCATGAATTTTGTGCACCAGGTCTCTAGTAAAGTATAAAAAACTAGGTGGAAAAGTACAGGTTAAGGGTCAACATGCATATGCATACGTTTAGGAGAGACCAGGAGGGGCTGATGAGCACCAAAATGGCCACCCAAGCCTCTTGGTGTATCGCCACCCCCAACAGACCAGAATCAGAAATTTGTCTCTTATTGTCCCAGAGATGATTAGGTCCAAGAATATTGACTGATGCTAACCAAGTTCATAAAGTCTGATGTATAAACCCAACGGCCAATTTAACTTACAGTGAGATTTACAACAGTTATAGGGGTTAGTTTCTTTCATCCCCAAACCCTTGCTTTCACATTTTATAAAAAAATAAATAAAATTACAGGGAAAGTCAAATTATATCCAGAAAGATATAGGTTCAGAATGAGGCACATTAACTAAGTGATTTAAATTTTTAATATATTTTATTATGTTGAGGTATGATCCTTCTATTCCCACCTTGCTGAGAGTTTTTATCAAGAAAGGGTGCTGGATTTTGTCAAATGCTTTTTCTGTATCAATTGATATGACTATGTGTTTTTTTTCTCTTAATTTGTTTATGTGATGTATCATGTTTATTGATTTGTGGATATTGTACCATCCTTGCATCCCTGGAATAAATCCTACTTGGTCATGGTGTATGATCTTTCTGATGTACTGCTGGATCCAATTTGCTAGAATTTTGTTGGGGATTTTGGCATCTATATTCATGAGAGATATTGACCGGTAATTCTCTTTCATTGTGATGTCTTTACCTGGTTTTGGTATTAGGCTGATGCTGGCTTCATAGAATGAGCTTGGAAGTGTTCCTTCCTCTTCCATTTTTTGGAGTGGTCTGAGGAGTATAGGTTTTAGTTCTTCCTTGAATATTTGGTAAAAATCCCCTGTGAAGCCATCTGGCCCTGGGCTTTTGTTTGCTGGAAGTTTTTTGATGACTGCTTCAATTTTTCCCATAGTTATTGGCCTATTGAGGTTTTTAGATTCTTCCTGTTTGAGTTTTGCAAGGTTATATTTTTCTAGGAATATGTCCATTTCCTCCAGGTTGTCTAGTTTGTTGGAATAGAGTTTTCCATAGTATTTTTTTTAAATCCTTTGTATTTCTGTGGGGTCTGTTGTCATTTCGCCTCTTTCATTTCTGATTTTGTTTATTTGTGTCCTCTCTCTTTGTTTCTTGGTGAGCCTGGCTAGAGGTTCATCAATCTTGTTTATCCTTTCAAAGAACCAGCTCTTGGTTTCATTGATCTTTTGTATTGTCTTTTTGGTCTCTATGTCATCTATTTCTGCTCTGATCTTTATTTTTTCCTTCCTTCTGTATACTGTGGGCTTTTCTTATTGCGCTCTTTCTAATTCTTTAAGTTGCAAGGTCAGATAATTTATTACCAGTTTTTGTTGTTTTTTTTTTTTTTGAGGTAGGCCTATAGAGCTTTAAACTTCTCTCTCAAGACTGATTTTATTGTGTCTCATAGATTTTGGGTTGTTTTGTTTTCATTGTCGTTTGTTGCCATGTTTTTTTATTTCTTCTTTGATCTCTTTGGTAACCCAATCATTGTTTAATAGCATGCTATTTAGCCTCCAAGTGTTTGATTTTTTTCATTGTTTTTATTGTATTTAATTTCTAGTTTTATGCCATTGTGACCTGAGAAGATGCTTGTTATGATTTCTATCCTCTTGAATTTGAAGAGACTGCCTGTGTCCTAATATGTGGTCTATCTTTGAAAATGTCCTGTGTGCACTGGAGAAGAATGTATATTCTGTAGCTTTGGGTAAAATATTTTGAAGATGCCAATTAAGTCCATCTGATCTAGTGAGTCATTTAGGATTTCTGTTTCTTTGCTGATTTTTTGTTTAGAGGATTTATCTAGTGGTGTCAGTGGATTATTAAAGTCCCCTACTATGACTGTATTGCTATTGATCTCTCCCTTGATGTCTTCTGGAAGTTGTTTTACGTATTTGGGTGCTCCTGTATTGGGTGCATATATGTTTACCAGAGTTATATCTTCGTGTTGAATTGCTCCCTTTAGTATTATGTAGAGGCCTTCCTTATCTCTTGTTATGGCCTTTATTTTGAGGTCTATTTTGTCAGATATAAGTATTGCAACCCTAGCTTTTTTCTCATTTCCATTTGCCTGAAAATTTTTTTTCCATCCCTTCACTCTCAGTCCATGTGAATCCTTTGTTCTGAGGTGGATCTCTTGCAGACAGCAAATATATGGTTCATGTTTTCTTATCCATTCAGCTACCATGTATCTTTTGATTGGAGCATTTAATCCATTTACATTTAATGTTATTATTGATAAGTACTTGTTTGTCGTCATTTTTATTCTTAATGTTTGTGTTTCTTCTTGCCTTTCTGTTTCTTCTTTTTACAGCAGTCTCTTTAGCATTTCTTACATTGCTGGCTTGGTGGTAATAAACTGTCTTAGCCCTTTTTTGTCTGTGAAGCTCCTGATTCCACCTTCAATTTTGAATGATAGCCTTGCTGGGTATAGTATTCTTGGGTTCATTCCCTTGCTTGGCAACACTTTGTATTTTTTACTCCATTTCCTTCTGGCCTGGTGTGCTTCTGTTGAGAAATCAGACTTAGGATATCTGGAATTCTGCATCTCCTAAAATGAGATTGCTTGAAAATGGGACCAGATAAGTGGGGATGTTTGTCTTAGATTGTTCTGGAATGAACCGCACATACTTCCATGACTGACTAGCTCCCTGGGATCAAAATACTTTCCTTGTATTGCCCTAGGACAGTGATGGTGAACCTTTTGAGCTCGGCGTGTCAGCATTTTGAAAAACCCTACCTTAACTCTGGTGCCGTGTCACATATAGAAATTTTTTGATATTTGAACCATAATAAAACAAAGATTTATATTTCTGATATTTATTTTATATATTTAAATGCCATTTAACAAAGAAAAATCAACCAAAATAAATGAGTTCGCGTGTTACCTCTGACACGCGTATCATAGGTTCGCCATCACTGCCTTAGGAGATTCCTCTAATGGTTTATACTTGTATGAATGAACTTTAGAGGCATATCAAAAAATAATCTAAAATGGCATGAAGAAAAACTATACATTTTTCTTGGGAGATAATTACAAACTTTCATTAAAGGAGGTCTATGGCCCAAATGCCATTAAGAACTGCTGGTGGGTCAGATAATATGCATTAGCAAGAAGTGACCTATAACCAAATACTTATTTGTGAAATAATTTTACCAGTTTCTCTTCTTGGAACCAAATAATTTGAATATAGTGTTTGTTAAAATGATACAAGTGATGGCTCAGTTTTTATTCAAGACATATCTTTTGCTGTGAAATTTTGTTTTAAACTAATGATTAATGGACATTTCTGCCATATTTTGTTATTAGTATACTTGTTTGTTTTTAATTGACCATTGAGAGAGCACTGTTACTCTCTTTATCATATTTTTTAAACTGTGTCTCTACTCTCCTTTTCCATCTTGCAGTCTATAATAATTGGATCAATGACAAGGTGTGTCTAAGTCAGATAGATTTTACTGTCCATCTTAGATATTAGCTGCAACAGGCAATCACCAATTCTGAATGCATTTCATACAAGCCACCAATAGATATATGAAAAGATGTTCAACCTCACTGGCAATGCGGGAAATACAAATCAAAACTACAATGAAATACCACCTCACGCTTGTTAGAGTAGCCATTATAAACAAGACATTATAAATAATAAGTGTTGGGGGTGTGTGGGAAAGATGGAACTCTCATTCATTGTTGGTGGGAATGTAGATTGGTACAACCACTGTGGAAAGCAGTCTGGTGATTCCTCAAAAAAATTAAGCATAGAGCTACCATATGACCCAACAATCCCTCTCCTGAGTATATACCTGGAAAACTTGAAATCATGTGTTTGCAAAAATACATGCACCCTCATGTTCATTGCATCATTATCCATGGTGACCAAGGCATGGAAAAAAATCAGTGTTCTGCAATGGAGGACTAGATCAAGAATTTGTAGTACATATACACAATGGAATACTACTCAGCCATAAGAATGGCTGAAATAGTGCCACTTGGAACAGCATGGATGGACCTTGAGAATATTATGCAAAGTGAAATAAGTCAGTCAGAAAAAGCTAAGAACTACTAATTATATGATTTCACTCATATGTGGTATATAAAACTGAAACTCATGAACACAAACAGCAGTGTTGTGGTTGCCAGAGGGAAGGGTGGAGGAGAAAGGGGCCTAATATATAGTGACAGAAGATTTTACTTTGTTTGGTGGGCACCCAGTGCAATATAAAAGGTTTTATAATATGGAAACCCACACCTGAAACCTATATGTTCATGTTGACCAATGTCACCCCAATCGAATTAATAAAAAACAAACAAAAAATACCAATTTGGTGATGTATTTCACCACTCAGTAACTAAAGCTGTTCATCAATTATATTCCTTACTAGAGGCCTGGTACACAAATTTGTTCATGGGAAGGGGAGAGACCGTGAAAGGTTGGCTGGCGGGGGGCGGGGGGGTGGAGGGAGAGGGACCATGGGAGGTTGGCTGCTGGCTACAAGGAGGGAGCTGGCCCTCGGGACCCCTGAGAAAGGGGCAGAGTCCACTGCCACCCACCCCAGGTTGGCTCCCCATCCCAGCCCCGGGCCCCAAGGCCCCAGCGGGGTCAGGAGAGGAGCCAAAGGTCACCAGGCCGGGCACAGAAGGAACAGACACTGGACATCACCACTTCCATCAGTGCCCTGCCACTGTGCAGTTCCCCGCCTCGCCCCTCCCACTTCCCTCCCCACTGTACCACCATCATGGTGAGCGGGCAGCCCCCAGGGAAGGGAGAGGACAGGAGCGAGACAAACCCTTGTGTCAAGGGCTGACTTTCAATAGATTGCAGTAAGGGAGCTGCTCTGCTACCTATGAAACCCCGACCCAGAAGCAGGTCTCTACAAATGGTTTAGCACCAGGGGCTGATGGGGGCTGGCTGGCCAGGGGGAGTTGGCCAGGGGAGGTTGGCTGTGGGAACACACTGACCACCAAGAGGCAGCTCCTGCAATGAGTGTCTGACCCCTGGTGGTCAGTGCATGTCATAGCAACTGGTTGACTGGTAGTTCTGGTCATTCTGGTAATTTGGATGTAATGGTTGCTTAGGCTTTTATATATATAGACTAGAGGCCCACAAAAATTTGTGCACTGGTGGGGGGTGTCCCTTAGCCCCACTTGTGCCCTCTCACAGTCTGGGATCCCTTGGGAGATAACCACCTGCTGGCTTAGGCCCACTCCCTGGGTGGCAGATAGCAGGCCCGATCCCTCGGTGCCTGCCCTGCATCCCCGGGTCATGCGCACGGCAGGGCCGATCTGGGGGTTGGGGTGCCGCCCCAGGTCGTGCACATGGCAGGGACGATCTGGGGGTTGGGGCGCTGCCCTGGGTCGGGTCGCACACGGGATGCTTAGGTGGGCCAGCTGATCACTGCTGCCCTGCCTGGCCACCCCAGGTCGGATCGCACATGGAATGCCCGGATGGAGGCTGGGTGGGCTGGCCAATTGCTGCTGCACCACCTGGCCACCCTGGGTCGGGTCGCACATGGCCGCCCGCCACCCCGGGTTGCAGATAGCAGGCCCGGATGGCAGCAGGGCAGGTGGGATGGCACTGTCCTGCCCCACCACCCCAGGTCGCAAATAGCAGGCCCAGATGGCAGCGGGGCAGGCAGGATGGTGCTGTCCCGCCCTGCCTGCAGTATGCAAATTAGCCGCCATCTTTGTTGGTGGTTAATTTGCATATCATGCTGATTAGCCAATGGGAGGCATAGCGAAGGTATGGTCAATTACCATGTTTGTCTATTATTAGATAGGATAGTTGGTGATCTGAGGTTCATTGTCATAGTCATCTCAATAAATCTCAATACAACACAGCTTCAAAGATAGGTCTAATTACTCTGTCATAGAACCAGTTTTCCTTGATGTTCAGTCTTATTGTATCTCTAATACCATGCAATATAGATTCACCTGCATTCAGGCTGTCACTGCATTTATGTGCTTGGCTAAATTATGTTTGTTCCTGGAGAAGTAGCAGGGAGAATGTGACTGGACCTCAACAACATTGATTATTTAAGGTCTAGCAATAGGTCCTGCTAAGGCACTTTCCAGATAAAATATGCATGAAATTTCATCTACATACCTCTGTGCCTCTTGTTTTACACTATAAGAGTAACTGAGTAGGATAGTCATAGGGGATGATGGGAGGGCTTCATTTTAGAGGATGTGAACTTTGTGTCTATTGAGATGAATGCCATATACGTGTGTGTTTACAGAAGTAGATGAGAAGCTTGGTCTTGGAAACAGCATGTAGGTATAGTAGGGAGTCAACTGAAAAGATGAACTCCCTGTAGTAGGCACTTGAGTGGTATCTTGCATTCTTTACATATGTGATAATTATACATTTAAATCAGTAATATTCTTTTTTTTTAAATAATTTTATTGATTTTTTACAGAGAGGAAGGGAGAGGGATAGAGAGTTAGGAACATCGATGAGAGAGAAACATTGATCAGCTGCCTCCTGCACACCCCCTACTGGGGATGTGCCTGCAACCAAGGTACATGCCCTTGACCAGAATCGAACCTGGGACCCTTCAGTCCCCAGGCCGACGCTCTATCCAGTGAGCCAAACCAGCTAGGGCTAAATCAGTAATATTCTTGATAACACACTTTCTCAGATATGTTTTAATCTTTTCATATTTCTAAAATTCAACCTCCTTCTGTTGAAGTTGATTTACCAATGATTGTCATGTTATCATGTAATTTTAAAGTTCTTTCTATCATGATGTGTTTTAGCCTTCAAATAAGTAAAGAGATCAATTGTGAAGTGGAAAGTTATTTTTAAATTAAGACAGTAAAAAAAAGATATCAGTACTACAACTATGGAAAAAACAGCACTGTCTGAGGCAAATCATTTAGAAAATAGTGTATGTGGTCCCTCTGTAAAATTATTTTCTGAACATAGGAGGGAGTTGTAAGCCTTCAAACCATCCCATATTCTCAAAAAAAAACATTAACATTTCAAAAATATATTCAATCTTTTCTTGGAAGCAATGGGGAACCTCACCACTTTAAAGTTTAATTACGCTTTACTTTCTATGATTTCAACTGTTCTGATTCCATTTAAGTTGAGTCACTCAATTCTTATGGGTCTAATCCATCCCAATATATGTAATAGATTGTGTTAAACAAAATTTTACCAATTTGAAACAGAGATTTTAACTTTTAACTTGTTATGGTTTTATCATGAGAGTGGCCATAATAAACAAATTCTTCTGTTCCTTCTTGGTTTTTACTGTCTTGCTTAATTTTGTCCTTGGCATGACCTGTTCTAAGCAGAAAAATCCAACCAAATTCAGTTAAGAATTTAGGCAGCTAACTATGATTGAATTGTTTAGTGCTGTTAATCAAAGCTTTATTCCTGGCAGTTCACTGCTGCCATAGCAAAGGCTATTTTTCTTTGTTGACTGACTGTAGATTCAGTCATTAGAACATATTTGGCTATGGATTCTCATTCAAAAATCATTAATCAACATAACTGATATATTATTGAAATGACTCAGGGTCTAGAAATGTTGGCTTATGTCCATTTGTTGTTTCAACTGTTTGTTGATTTGTAATTAGAATGTGCTCATGATGAATACCATTAGATACAGATTAGTATAAAATGAAAACTGGGAGAAATTTTAGAGATAGTTTCCTCCAATTCCCCCCAACACACACACACACACACACACACACACACACATTTTACCAGGCAGGAACTTTGTGTGACCCAAGTTGCAGGCAAGTAAAAACGGGGGCAAAACTCTCTTGAGCATGAATTTATATCTCCAAATTCCTACTCTGGTGCTAATTCTATGACCTGTTCAATATCTTAAGTGGACTGATTTGAGTGAGTTTATCACATATTTGGTAGCTACATGGTAATTGAAAGTGAAAAATGTCAGAGCTAAGCAACTGTTTGACTCCACATTAAAAACTAAGAGAGCAAAGAACTTATATGCATATGGACACAGACAATAGTGCAGTGATGGCCTGGGATGGGGTGAGAGCCCAGTGGAGGGGAGCAAAGTGGGAAAATGGGAGACATCTGTAATATTCCCAACAATAAAAATAAATAAATAAAAAGAGAATCGGGGGGAAAAGGAGACATGTAATACTTTAAACAATGAGAGAGAGAGAGAGAGAGAGAGAGAGAGAGAGAGAGAGGATAACTATAAACAGAGTGGGATGAAATTTTTCAAATGCATTGTGAAAACTTGAGGTCTATTTTCCTGGGGATGATTTCAGGTTTTTTTTGGTCACTGCTTCATGACACCTGATTTGCAACTGAGTATCTCTCAGCTTATACTGTCCTTTATATGTGGTTTTTAAGCACTTGAAATGCAGTTTGATCAAATTGAGATAAATGAGTTATAAGTGTAAACTACACACTGGATTTCAAAATATTGGTACAAAAAAGGTGTAAACTATATCATTAATATTTTAATATTAGATGCATATTGAAATTATAATAGCTGGATATACTGGGTTAATTAAATTTATTATTAAAATTAATCTTACGCATTTCTTTTTACTTTTTTAAAAATGTGACTACTAGAAAATTTTATATGACATATGTGTTTAACTTTATATTTCTATAGGGCAGCACTTATGTAGAATATTGATATATAAAATATGGTTCATGGAATGCTAGCATTGATATTTCCCAATGACATAAATATTGAGTTAGTACCACACCAAACTTACTGAATCAGAATCTGCATTTTAACAAGGTCCCCTTGTTAAAAGTGTGATTTCAATGCACACTAAAGTTTGAGAAATACTAATCTGGCACATGTACTCTTTATTGAGATACTTCCAGTTATCCATGTAGACCCTTCATGTCCTGACATGTGACAATTAGGGACAGGCCAATCCAAGACATGCTGGCTCTAAGCTTTGTGGTTGTTGTTGTTTTTAAACTGCCTTTATGTACTGAAGTCTTATGCTCTCAAAGAGCCTTATTTTCCTTTCACACCAATATGATTCTTACTAATAAATCAGACAGCAGTGATGAAGACAGGAACTCCAGAAGGCCAAAGATGATAAATACAAATGCTATTGATATCCAACTCTACCTCCCACTCATATATGTCCCCTAATTCTCCATCTGGAGGGCTGTTTTATATTTACCTCTGGTATACTACTAGAATCTCAATACAAGGTGTCCAAAATGAAATTTAACAGCTTACCAGTAAAATATGCTTCGTTTTATATTCTCTACCCAGATAAATGTCACTCCCATCTACCTATAGACCAAAGTGAGATCTGGAAGTCATATTTAATAATCCTCTTACTTCTCTCCCTAAACCTGAAATCCAATTGGCTACTTAGTATGGTCAATTTGCTTCATCTCTTGCTCTCCCTTGAAAATGTTCTTCCTTTCCAATTCTATAGTCCTAATTCAAGTGTTCATTAAGTCTTGCAACATTTTAAATATCATATCCAGAGATCAACCAACTTTGTATTGAAAACATTAAAAAAGTTACATTGCTGCCAAAGTGTATTAGTTAGGACTAAGATGGTTGCATCTGTACTGAATATGTACATAATTTTTCTCTTGTCATTATTCCCTAAACAATACAGTTTAACAATAATAGTATTAGATATTATAAGTAATCTAGAAATGTTTTAAAGTATATGGGAGTGTGCATGTAGTTTACATGCAAATACTATGCCATTTTATATAAGGGGCTTAAGCATCCATGGATTTTGATATCCACAGGGTGTCCTGGAACCATCTCTGCAAATACGAAAGAATTCTTGTACTTCTTTTACTCGAACTCCTAATACTGGGTCAAATGAAAGAGAGTCCCTTGAAAATTGAAACCAGTAAAAAGAAAACTGATCAATGGATATTCATTTGTTTCTTTGTTTTATATTCCACATATGAGTGAAATACTACAATTTTTGTCCTTTTCTGTCTGATTTATTTCACTTTGCAAAATACTCCCAGGGTCCTCCATGTTGTTGCAAATGGCAAAAAACAACACCAAAAAATTAAACAACAAAAACAAAACAACAAAAAAACAAAACAAAACAAAACAAAATACAAACTAATAGATACAGATAATAGATTGGTAATTACCAGAAGGGAAGTGGGTTGGGTAGGGGGTGAAATGGGTAAAGAGGGGTTATATGTATGGTGGTGATACATGAAAACTAGATTTTTGGTGATGAGCACGCTATAGTATATATGCATATTAAATTATAATGTTGTATACCTGAATCACATATAATGTTATTAACCAATGTTATATCAGTTAAATACTGATAAAAGGATGATGTCTTGTGGAATTGTACATCTGAAACCTGCATAATTTTATTAATCAAGGTCACCAAAAAAAATTCAATAAAAAGGAAATAATACTGATCAATGGAGATGTTATTTTGAATGGTGAGAAGTTACATTTTAATAGCGTCAAATAAATTTAGAACTTTGAATTAACCCTTTTGATAAATTTATAAATGGCAAAACATGGACTTTAAGAGAAACCAAACTGTTTTGGGAAAAGATGATGGGAAATTAATTATGCCTTCTTATCACAAGCTCTTTCTTCTCTATGAAAAGTGAACATATTGAGCTGGGTGTGCATGCTCCAGGCCTAGAAGCCCAGTTTTAATGTTCTCATTGCCTTCGCTCTCTACTAGCATAGGATGGGACACAGTAGAGCACTTGCCTTAGTTCATGTTAGTGCCAGAATTGTAGCTAGAGGCACTCAGATAACCTTTGCTGATGAAGAGGTCAGCCTGCAAAGAGCATGGAGAGAATGACCATGCCTTACTCCATCAATCCCGGCACCTAGAATAATGCAAAAAACATAGAGGCTTTCCTAAACTATTTTTTTATGGATTTCCTCTAACTGAATCTGTAGGTTCAGTGTTATTCATTAGAGCCTGGACCTTTGTCTAGGCTCAGATACAGGTTATACTGCTTTCTGCCTATTGCTCTTCCACCATGTCCTCCTCCTCAGAACTGGTGGTACTCTGTCATTTTTGAAGGTGCTTTACAGTTCCATAACCTTAGTATTGCAGGCACACTGGTGCTATGGTGAATCTAAGGGGAGCCAATTTGAAACTTTCCCTACTCCAACTGGGCCCAGAAATGATGTGTTTCAAAAGAGTTGGGCATATGAAGGATGATCTTTTGTTCACTCACATATTCCTTCTTATTAGAATAGTTACTGTGTGGCATGGGGCATGTATTCAATAAGTAAATGAATTTTATTTGACTACAATTGTTTCATTGCTTATGAAAGTAACTTAACTGACAGGACATAGAGAATTCCAGGCATGTGGCAAGTTTACACAGCATAAGCAGGCACTTCAGTATAAACTTCCTTACACTCTGAAAAATTTGTGAATGTTTGTATATTGTTTAGATTATGACCTCATTCTTAGCAGAATGCTTATTCATATACTAGAGGCCTGGTGCACAAAATTCGTGCATGGGGAGGGGCTCTCTCAGCCCGGCCTGCACCCTCTCCAATCCGGGACCCCTTGGGGGATGTCCAACTGCCTCTCACAATCTGGAACCGCTGGCTCCTAACTGCTCACCTGCCTGCCTGCCTGCCTGATTGCCCCTAACCCCTCTGCCTGCCTACCTGATTGCCCCTAACCACCTCTACCTGCCTGCCTGCCTGATCGCCCCTAACTGCTCCCCTGCTGGCCTGATCGCCCCTAATCACCTCTGCCTTGCCCTGCACCTGGGACCCAGGATTCCCTCCTCCGGCCAGTCGTAGGTACCTAGGACCCAGGCTTCCATCCCTCTAGCCGGCCACAGGCACCCAGGACCTGGGCTGACTTTGCCCAGGCTGGCCACAGCCTAAGGGAACTGTGGATGGGTGGCTTTGCCCGGGCCACAGCCGCAGGTACCTGGGACAATGGGGCTGGCAGCTTGTCCCTCTCTCGGGCCACAGCCACAGGCGCAGCCGCTGGTGCTCGGGACTACAGGGTGGGCAGCTTGTCCCTCTCCCGTGCCGCAGCCTGGCCGGTCCCCATTCCTCTCTCTCGAGCTCATTTGTGCCTGTCTGGTCCCCATTCCTTTCTCTTGAGCTCATTTGTGCCTGGCTGGTCCCCATTCCTTTCTCTTGAGCTCATTTGTGCCTGGCTGGTCCCCATTTCTCTCTCCCCAGTGTTCAGTGTTTGAGCAGTTATGGCGTGATGGCGTGAGGGTGTGACAATGTGAGGGTGTGATGGCCATTTGCATATTAGCTCTTTATTACATAGGATTACATAGGATACTTTGGAATCCCTTACTTTCTTCCAACCTGGATGGAGAATATAGTGCAAGAAAAAAAATCCCCTGCTTCAGCAAATGTCAGTTACACGATTTCCCTTTTACACACTCGCATATTCATTCTTTGTTTGGTTTGTATTGACCTTTACTGAGTATTGCTTTGAAAGTACCTACATAGGACTTTTTTCAATCATCATGATTGTGTGCCTATTATCTCATTTATCCAGATATGTCCAATGAGAACAAAGGAAGTAAAAAAAAAAAGAGAAATAATATATAAATTTACTTGAATTAACTATTAATTAACTTGGGATTTAACACTAACCTTTAGTCTCTAACTCACCTATAAACAGGATATCACTTTACTGCTTTGAGTTATGTATAAGCCAATAGGCATTACTATATAACCTTAGATCTCTTGCCAACCACACAACACATGTTAAGAATCATTTCTATCTAGCAGGTAAAAAAAAAATGGTAACTCAGTAATTTCTTACAGAGGCCTATACTGAAATATTTTGTTACAAACATCTTTAATTATCTATTTTTTTATTTTCAATCATTATCTGTGATTTTTCTCCCCAGAATTTCTTTACAACTTTTCACAAGGAGATACTGCTGATGCTTTTAGCCACACATAGTTTAATTGCCCCCAAAAGCTTTTGTTAAGGAGAAGAAAAAATCAGTGGCTATCTTCATAGGGTAGAGTAGCATAGGATGATAAGTATAACCTCAGAGGAGACTCAGTCCATCCTGTTTCAACCATTAATGATCCAGAGGAGCCAACTGTAGTTATGAAACTGAATCAAAACAGGCAGAATGTTACTTCCTGAGACAAAATCTTGGATATATCAATTCTGTAATAAGGTGAAACCTGTTTGTTATTTATTTAATTTCAATTAAGGCATAGAAGACCATTTATTAACTTATTTAAATAGAAATAAGAAGAAACATGTTGCACTTAAATTGAACTTCTTAGTCAGAGGAACCTAGCAATTTGGAGAATACATTTTGAAAATTCCTACTCCGCATTAAAGAAGACTTCATTTCTATTTTTCTAAGGTCTATTACATCATATTTCATTTTAAAAGAGAAATAGGAAAGCATAGCAATAGATGTGTGCTGTAACCTAGGCGATAGATCTGACATAGCTACTCCGTTGAAAAAAATGAGGAATCCTATAAAATAGAAAGGTTGGTCAGGTAGTTACATTGTAGAGTTATAATCATTTGAAGGCATATTTATCTTCAGAAAATCATTAGACATAGCTAGTGAATTTCTGACTTTGCAGCAAGCAAGGCAAGGCTAGCATTATATGTAAGTAATGTGTTCTTTTAAGGTTTTGTTTTATGTATTTAAAATGGGAAATGATTAATTAGTAAAAGTATATTGCAAACATTTATAAAATGTAGAATGAATTTTAAAATATTATCCAAACACCACTATTCTTATTCAACTCTATTAGTTTTTTATGTATTTTATTTCAGTCTTTTTTGTTATTCATAAAGATTACATAGCTATAATATCCTTGGCCTTACAATTTTGTATGCTGCTTTTGAAAACAATATTATATCATAAGCACTTCCCAAATTGTCCCAAAGTTCTCATAAAAATTATTTTAATGGCTATATAATGGTCCATTGAATAAATGTACTGTGATGGACATTTTTTATTGAAGCATAATTGACATACAATATTATATCAGTTTCATGTGTACAGTAATTTAACATTTATACACATTGCAAAACAATCACCACAATAAATCTCGTTACCATCTGTCAGCACCCAAAGTTAGTACAATATTATTGAATATATTCCCCATGCTGTGCATTTCATTCTCATGACTTATTTATTTTATAACTAAAAGTTTGTATCTCTTGATCCCTTTCACACATTTTGCCCCTTCCAGACTCCCTACCTTCTTACCTTTTGACAAGTACCAATCTGTTCTCTGTATCTATGAGCCTGGGTTTTTTTTATTTGTTTGTTTTTTATATTCCACATATAACTTGTGGGATTGGTCTGTTTCTCTCTCTGACTTGTTTCTTTTAGCATAATGCCTTCCAGGTCCATTTGTGTTGTCACAAATGGCAGGATTTCATTCTTTCTATTGCTCAATTATATGAATAGATACCCAGAAGTGAAATTACTGGATCATATGGTAGTTGTGTATTTATTTATTTATTTATTTATTTATTTATTTATTTATTGAGGAGCCTCCATACTGTTTTCCAAACTGGTCACACCAATTTATATTCACACTAACAGGGAATATAATGAGCATTTCTTTTCCCACATCCTACCAACACTTTTTTTTTATAATAGCCATTGTGACATGTGTGAGGTAATATATCATTGTGTTTTTGATTTGCATTTCCCTGATGATTAGTGATAATGAGCATCTTTACATGTGCCTGTTGACCATGAGTATGTCTCCTTTGGAAAAATATCTATTGAAGTCCTTTGCCCATTTTGGAATTGAATTGTTATATTTTTATTGATTTGTAAAAGTTCCTTATGTATTTTGGATATTAACCCCTTTTTAGAAATATTTTCCCATCCTGTAAGTTGTCTTTTTTTTCTTGATTGTTTCCTATTATTTGCAAAATATTTTTAGTTCATATAGTTCCATTTATTTATTTTTGCTTTTGTTGCCCTTTGCCTTTGGAATGAGATCCAAAAAAACATCACTAAAGCCAATGTCGGGGAGCTAACTGCCTATGTTTTCTTCTCAGAGTTTTGTTTTTATTTTATTTTTTATTATCATTATTTTATTTTTAAATATATTTTTATTGATTTCAGAGAGGATAGGAGAGGGAGAGAGTTAGAAACATCAATGATGAGAGAGAATCATTGATTGGCTGCCTCCTGCATACCCCCTACTGGGGATTGCACTCACAACCCTGGCATGTGCCCTTTACCCGAATCGAACCCAAGACCCTTCAGTCTGCAAGCTGATGCTCTATCCACTGAGCAAAACCAGCTAGGGCCAGTGTTTTGTTTTTAAACTATATTCTTATTGTTTACTCTATTACAGCTGTCCAACTACCCCACCCCTTTGCCAACCTCTACCCTGCCTCACCTCCCCACCTTCCCTCTGGCCATCACCACACTGTTGTCTGTATCTATGGGTTATGCATATATGTTCTTTGGCTAATCTCTTTATGTTATGTTTTTTCATGCAGTCCCCCCCTTCTCCTCCACCTCTTACAATTGTTAGTCTGTTCCATGTACCTATGCCTCTGTTTCTATTTTGTTTATCTGTTTATTTTGCTCATTAGATTCCACATATAAGTGAGGTCATATGGTATTTGTTTTTCACTAACTGGCTCATTTCACTTCTCAGAGTTTTATGGTTTTAGGTCTTACATTTAAATCTAATACATTTTTAGTTAAGTTTTGTACATGATAGTGGTCCAGTTTCATTCTTTTAAACACACTGCCCTTTCCCCATTGTATTTTCATGGCTTCTTTGTCATGAATGTGGGTGTTTGTTTCTGGGCTCTCTGTTCTATTCCATTGATCCATGTGTCTGTTTTTATGCAAACACCATACTGTTTTCATCACTGCAGCTTTGTAATATAGTTTGAAGTAAGGGTGTGTGATGCCTCTGGCTTTGTTCTTTCTCAAGATTGCTTTGGTTATTCAAGGTATTTCATGATTCCATAGACATTTTAGAATTATTTGTTGTAGTTCTATGGAAAAAAGGCATTAAGTTTTCAGAGGACTTACATTCAATCTGTTGATTGCTTTGTATAGTATGGACATTTTAACAATAATAATTCTTCCAATTCATGAACACAGAATATATTTTCATTTATTTGTGTCTCTTCAGTTTCTTTCATTGATGTCTTATAGTTTTCAGTATATAGGTATTTCATCTCCTTGGTTAAATTTAATCCTAGGTATTTTGTTCCTTTTGTCATACTTGCAAATAGAATAATTTTCTTGATTTCTGTTTCTGATAGTTCATTATTAGTTTATAAAAATGTACCACATTTCTGTATATTAATTTTGTATCCTGAAATGTTACTGAATTCATTTATTAGTTCTAAAATATTTTGGGGAGAGTATTTAGGGTTCTCTACATATGTTTCATGTCATCTGCAAATAGTGACAGTTTTACATTTTCCTTTCCAATTTGAATGCCTTCTTTTTTGAATATATCTATATCTGTATCTATATCTATATCATCTATCTCTATCTCTATCTCTATCATCTCTATCTCTATCATCTCTATCTCTATCTCTATCTCTATCTCTATCTCTATCTATATATTTATTTCAGAGAAGAAAGAAGAGGGAGAGAGAGAGAAACATTAATGATGAGAGAGAATCATTGATTGGCTGCCTCCTGCACACCCCCTACTGGGGATCAAGCCTGCAATCTGGGCATGTGCCCTTGACCAGAATCAAACCAGGGACTCTTCAGTCTGCAGGGCGACGTTATATCCACTGAGTCAAACTGTCTAGGTCTTGAATTCCTTCTTTTTCTTACCTAATTGCTGTGGCTAGAACTTTCAATACTGTGTTGAATAAAAGTAGGGATTATGGGCTTCCTTGTTTTGTTCCTGATCTTAGAGGAAAATATTTCAGACTTACACCACTAAGTATGATGTTAACTGTGGGTTTCTCATATATGACCTTTATTATGTTGATATACATTACCTTTATAATCACTTTATTGAAAGTTTTTTTTTACCATGAATTTGAATTTTGACATGACACATTTGATTTTTTTTCAATTTGTGCCTTTGAAAATAAGTATTCTGTGAGCATGTATGTACATCATTATGTCTCCATAATTGGATATTTTTCTCTAGTATAGACACCCACAAATCAAACTATTAGGTTTAAAAAATAGTGATTTATAAAATTATATTACATTTAGATTTTGTTTTTGCAAAAAATGTGTGTGGGGAAGTGATCTAGAACAGTACATATGTATATAAAATCTAACAGTGATTATTTTTACTGGTGTGTTTGCAAATAAATAAATACTTTTTTACTTTTAGTTGTCAAATTTTTCTACAGTGAATATGTTTTATTTTATAAATTAAGAAATGGTAATTAAGCAAAAGCAGAGTGATGTATAATGACTTACAGTATAGACTGTGGAGACAGCCTGCCTAAGTTTGATTTTCTGCTGAGCTACTTATTAGCTCTATGATTTTAGGCAAATATCTTATTCTCTCTCTGCCTCAGCTTTCTTGTGTGTAAATTGGGATCAATGGTGTAAAGTTCATAAAGCTGTTGATACTATATCTATGCTTTATGATTAATAAGTTAACCCATGTAAAGTGCTGAGAACAATGTCTAGTATATGATAAACACCCCATAAATCTCAACTACCATTATTATTTTCGACTAGAATAACAACTAAATCCTACCACTACTCACATTGATCACCCCCTCTGAAATTCTAGCATCAGCAATTCAATCCAGCACAGACCATTTGTAGAAATATACTTGACTTTACTAAAGAGTTGCAGTTATTAGGAGAGGCAGCATCTGAAGCCAAGGTTCTTCTACTATTCCAAATGTATATACTGTCTTGTCTACTCTCCAGAATAGTTTTATGACAGGAGAAAGCAGGATATCCTGAGAGCTATGGGTGCTTGGCCAGGGAGAAGTGTGAAGCAAGATTTCAAAGACAATCTTCACATTACTTACAAATGTATCTATGATTGGCAGTGAAATATAAACCTGAAAATTTGTAGAAGTAGATAAGTATTGGTACAAATATCTATAATTCTCAAAGGAAGCTTACTCCTAGAAGCAGAATTGTGTTGCTTCAACAAGCATTGTAAAGTGGAATATCTTGCTTAATGTCTCATACACCAAAGATTTACAAGATACAATCTATCAGTAAATATAAAAATGAGAACTGGGTTTAATTTATTTTATAATTTCAAGAGGAGTACTCTACTTAGAAACTCACATTCAATTCTGGGTAATAATTTATAAATTCTTGAACAGATATAAGAAGTTAATGCCTTTTATCACAATTACCTTCATTTAAAACTTTTATATCAATACTAGAGGCCCAATGCATGAAATTCGTATGGAAGGTCAGTCG
This sequence comes from Myotis lucifugus, assembly GCF_000147115.1. Classification (NCBI taxonomy): domain Eukaryota; kingdom Metazoa; phylum Chordata; class Mammalia; order Chiroptera; family Vespertilionidae; genus Myotis; species Myotis lucifugus. Next base: position 30,662,985 of record NW_005871050.1, on the reverse strand, counting down.
GCCATCTGGTCTAATTAGCATATTATGCTTTTATTATTATAGATCTATTCAATTATCTCCTCCCCACTCTTTTAGTATCCTAAAACAATACATAAACAAGCAAGCATACTAGATAAATTCACTGTGTGAAGGACCACCAGAGACATTAATCCAATCAGTGGATAATCATTACTTATATATCAGTTAGTTAAGTGCAGGATTTTCATATATGTAACTTATAATATGCTTCTACTCTGTCACATGATTGAAGTCTTTTTAACATGAGGCCTTTCTGAGATCCATGACAGACTTATTCAGTCTTCTCAAAGTGTAATACTTTGCAGAAAGAAAAGAAAGTAATCATCTAGTTATATAAAAGTTTATTTCATTTCAAAGGCTTTAGAGCATATGTGAAATGGATTCCAAATCAATGTTTTTATTGATTTTAGAGAGAGAGAGGAAGGGAGGTGAGAGAGAGAGAAAGGAGAGAGACACACAGAGAGAAACATCAATGTGAGAGAAAAACATTGATAGGTTGCCTCCTGTATGCACCTCAGCCAAGGATCGACCCACAACCTGGGTATGTGCCCTGACCAGGAATCAAACCTGCAATCTTTCAGAGCATGGAACAACACTCAACCAACTGAGCCACACCAGCCAAAGCCAAAATCAATACTTTTCAATTAGTATCTTCTTGCTCTAATCATGATCATGGCATTTTAGGCCATTCACCAAACATTGTGTCCTCTTCCAGATGTTACCATCTTCTCTCTATCCCTTGAGGTATACCACAGAATATATCCTCTGGAGGTGATTAGGAATTTAATTTGCCTACTCCCCTAACCTTCAAATCAAAAATACATCATCATGTACTGGTATATGCTAGTCATAGCATATGCACAAGAATAAATTTAAGCTGTTTGTCTGTTTTTCTATTCTAGGTAGCAATGTGAAAGTCACACCAACATTATATTAGTAATAAGGCTTTAATGTTATCTCCTTTGTGGCAGGCTCCAGACAGCAAATTATTATCTCGATCAACAAGGCAAGGAGTGTACCTAACTATGACATCACTCAACCTACTCAGCTTTTCTTAAACTCTCACTCAGGTGTGAAGTGCTATAAAGTTAAACACACACACACACACACTTTATTTTAAGCATAATTCACTGAATATTAAACATAAAAGGCTTTGAACAAGCTGCCTCTTGCTTAGGCCTAATTAACTCTGTATTAGGAAATGCACCTTAATAATTCCCATAAACAAGGAGTCAATGACTCCATGTCCTGGGAAAATAAAATGAAATGCAAATAGTTGAGTGGTATTGAAAGCTTTGAATACATAATACAGTGTCTGAACACTAGGCATTTCACTTTTTAGCAGCAATTTTTTCTGTTATAAAAATAAGACAAACGAAAACTACTTTTATCAGAGATAATACACAGGTTGTCCTTGGTGAGAAAATAGGCTGGCTGCCAAGCCTAGAAGGAATGTGAATGTGGAATTGAGTTTGAAATAAACTGATTCTCAATGGTCCCTTTCATAAAACAGCATATAGACTTGCTTGTCAAGTGATGCAGAATCTCTTTGAAAATTCACTGATTTATATCAGTGTATTTTTTTCTAACACTCTTCTTCGTAAGCATCCTCCTCTGTCCCCCTCCTTTTAGTATCTAGAAATGGTTTATCCTATATCCAATTCTGGCTCCTGAATTGTGAACCAAGTGTTAAACGTTAGCCACTTGTACACTAGTGTAGCATGTAGAGTTCTAGTAGTGTCTGAGGTCAGACAGACTTGGATGTCAATCTTGATTGGTTTACTTTCTAGTGATGTGATTCTGGGCAAGGTATTTAACTTTGCTGAACCTCATTTTCCACATATATAAAGTTGGGCTTAATAATAGCACAGATATCACAGGTTTGCTTTGATGATTAAGCAAGATAATGTAATATGAGATTTGCACAGTGTCTAATAAATCCACAAAATGGTAGATTTTTCTTTTTTTGTTGGGGTATTTTAATTCATACTTCTTCATTGCTATTATCATTAACATCATTATCACATCAACAGCAGCAGCAGCAGAATCCTTGGCCAACATGGCCTCAAGGAAATGTCTCCAGGGCAGAGTTTCTCAATACTGGCACCCTTAACATTTTGAACTGGTTAATTCTTGTCTGTAGTGAGAGAAAGCTGTCCTGTGCAAAGTCGGATATTTAGTGGCATCCCTGGCTTCTATCTACTAGATACCAATAGCAGCCCCATCTTACTGCCCAAGCTGTGCAACCAAAAATATCTCCATACATTGCCAGATGTCCCCTGGGACCAATATCGCCCCTAGTTGAGAACAACTATTCTAGGTATTCCTTTGTTTAATAATTTCCATAAAAACTACCATTCTTCCATTCATATACCTGTTGCTCTTCTTTACTCTGACTCTGGTTTAATCTGGCAACTTTGGTCTTTATTTTCAACTCTCCTTTTGGTTTCTCAAGGATCCCTGTTTTTGTCTTTATTTTGGAACCTAAATCCTATTGTTTACTTGACTTATTTCAAACCCTGTAACCCTGTGACAACCAGTTCTGACCCTTAATATATCTCTGGACCAACAACATATTGTTCCCTGCTTTGGGCTTCCAATTCTTATCGGTCAATCTTTAGTGCTAGATAAGTGGCTTCCTATTAGTGTGTTTCCTTTAAATTTTTGTATGAAAGATAGTTGAAATGTGGACTCTGGATCCAGAAATCCTGAGTTGGGATCCCAACTCTGCCAACTACTCATTTAATGATCAGAACCTTGACTTCTCCATTTGTAAAATAAGTATATTAATAGTCAGTACTTTTCATGGTTTTGTATGGGATTAAGTGGGTTAAAATATACTTAGAACACTGCCTGGACACAATGGCAAATGCCATGTAACTGTAAATGATTATTATTACTACTCTAATAAAGACTCCCATGTGAGAACTATTAGCTTTATTCAAGAGTTAACTAACCTCCTCCAGGCCCTATCTCAGTGCTCCAAAAAGGCTGCCAATTTTTTTCATGTCATCGTAAATGTTGAAAATGATAAATGTTTGTTCAGCAAAAGAGTGAAAGGATGAGGCTCTGACCACCTGAGGGATGAGAATATCAGTGACAACCATGTGTAACCCATTTGTGACATGCAGTGGTCCACAGCAATCTGTTTTGAAAGCTTTACACCAGCTCATCAAAATTAAAGGAGAAAGGTTCCAAATGGTGACCCACTTAGAAACTTTAATGTCTAGTTTTGGCACTTAGACACCAGCAACTTCTAGGTCTACAGGTCTGCAAGGTCTATAGCTGTTTGGTAGTTTTCCTCTTTTTTTAAATATATTTTTTATTGATTTCAGAGAGGAAGGTAGAGGGAGAGAGAGATAGAAACATCAATGATGAGAGAGAATCATTGATCGGCTGCCTCCTGCACACCCCGCACTGGGAATCATGCCTGCAACCTGGGCATGTACCCTGACCAGGAGTTGAACTGAACCATGACCTCCTGGTTATTAGGCAGATGCTTAACCACTGAACCATTCTGGCTGAGCTGGCTTTCCTCTTTAAACACGTTAAAATAAAACAAAACAAAGGCAATTTCTGTTGAATATCATGACATTTTAAACATATATTTTTTCTCTAAAACCTCATAATCTAGCACATTATTCAAGTGTAGAGGTGTGAGAATTTAACTCAATAATGTTAGAGAACAGGAGCCCTCCAATCAAATTTCACAAAATAACCCACTCTTTTTATTTTCTTTGGAAAGCATTGGGGTAAAACAGATCAGGATATAAAAAGGGCTGTTTCCTCTGATTTTCTTTTTGAGACCTTTGGCTTTGATTTTATGGCATGATAGAAAGATTTTGCATTTGGGACCTCTCCAGCACTGATTTTTAAACAACTCATTAGCAAATACTTCCTCTGCATGATTCACCCTATTCAAGCAATTGATTCCTTGGTCTCTTCAGCACAATATGAATAATATGCGATCTTCTTCCCAGTGATATTCTAAATTGTGGTTTGAATATGTTGAGCCAGGAAAAATATGTTGTTTTTGAGTCAACTTCCTGAAAAGTCTACTAGAAAAAAGGATGGTACAAGTGGACCTTCTGAGGTAAAACAGTTGGCTAAAGAAGCCAACTCTTCCAATCATGACCTGACTTATACAGTACACTACTAAAATCTAAAGCATTGGATACGTTTATCCCAATTTTTAATCACCATTGTCAATGTCTTTGTGCCATTGATAGTTCATGCCTCAACTTTGGTGTCAGCTACATGAATGGACTGCTTACTTTTCTTCTTCCAAGATTTACCATGTCAACTTCCTAAAACACTCCTCCAAATTCTTTATTTGATTCCTACTGCTTCATTAATAAATTCCTAGTGATCATAAAAATCCTAAAATGTCATAATTTAAAGAAATCCTGAAGTATAATTCAGTGGCTGTCAAATGCTATCCTCTGGACCAGTGCCAGAAATTTGCACCAATCTTCAGTGGAAAGAGAATAATAAAGACAAGTGAGTATGACATAAAAATAAATTTATCCATTTAAAATTCTTTCAAATTATCTTAACTTTGGTAATATCCTTTATTTTATGATGCAATGGTACTAATAGATAGTAGTTTTTAATTTTGTTGTTTTTAATGTCCATACTCGGCAAAATGATGTTGGCAACATATTGTTGTTTCATGTCCACCCCATTTTAATATGTTCCTGATCCATGACATCTAAAGTCTATGAGCCACTCATTTCATAAATGAGAAAATTGAGGAAAGAAGGATGAAATGACTTGTCTAAGGCCATACTGATAGTGGCAATCCTGCACTGCAAACCTTGATGCTAGCCGCAACTCTTTACCATAATATTCAAAGCTTGGTGTATTTATTTCCAGTATGCCTTTGCATCTTTACCATCAGGGTGCTCCAAAAGAAACCCTATGTTGTCAACAGCCATAATCATATGTCATTCCTTGAATGTGCCTTGCATTCTTTTATTACCCTAACTATTCTTCTAAAATCCCACCCTGTTCAAGTGTTTCCTCTTTTACAATAATTCCATGTCAGAATGGATCCTCCTATTTTCTGTTCTGCCATAAATTTATACTGTCTAGCAGCATTTCATATCTTGCTCAGGCTGTCATCATCCCTGGCTGTAACCCCTCCTATGTTCTCCATCTCAGCAAATGACCTCACCATCTACCCAATTGCTTAAGTTGCAAACCTTGAAGTCATTCCTCACCACTGCCTTTACCAATATCTAATTATTCATAAAGCCCTATCATCTTTAGCTCCAAAATTAATCCTATATATGTCCACTTTCAACCTTTAAATGGGCTACTATACAAATCACAGTGTTTCTTCTCTTGTTCTACCCTGCAATTCGTTCTTTACTTAGCCACCAATTTTAGGTCTGGTACCTCCTCTTGTAAATTTTTTGGGTGGTTTTCCATAGTCTCTAGGAATAAGCCTAGAATATCCAACATGTTATATAAGATATGTAGTGTCCTTGCTGACATTTTCATCCTCATTTTTTGCTGTACCTTGGCACATTTTTCTTCAGCCTTGCTGAATGTGCAGTTCCTTGAATGCATTTTTCTCACTGTTATGTGCTCTTGCTTGCTAAGCCTATTTGCCTCTCACCTCTCTGGATTTCACATATGCTGTTTACACTACCTAGAACACTTCCTCCAGAAAACCTTTCTTTAAAAAAAGAAAAAAAAAAGAAAGAAAACCTTTCTTGAATCCCTCGGTTGTGATTGGATGACCCATGGCATACTACACTACCCTTGCAATAGCACTCACGACATTGTATTACAATCACTTTTTAAATTAATGCTGTCATACTACATTTCCTCTTATACTACTGAGACTTGCATACCTGTTTTATTTTCTTCATTTGATTATAATTTCCTGAATTCAAGAAGTATTTTATGATGTAATACCCTTTTATAATACCATACATATTATAGACTGCTGGTAAATATTTGCAAGGGTAGTGTAGTATGCCATGGGTCAGGGATAATATCTATTGTGTTTAGTATTGTATTCTAGCTCTTATCTCTGCCATATTGTAGGCACTCGATTAATGCTGTCATACTACATTTCCTCTTATACTACTGAGACTTGCATACCTGTTTTATTTTCTTCATTTGATTATAATTTCCTGAATTCAAGAAGTATTTTATGATGTAATACCCTTTTATAATACCATACATATTATAGACTGCTGGTAAATATTTGATAAATACATGATTAAGCTCGTTTTTTTTAAGGGCTAGGGAATAGGGTACAACCAAGGGTAAGAATTACCATACATATCTTTAATAACCCTAAGATAAAGCACAACCTTATATAATCCAAAGATTTTAGGCCAGTACTAGGATACTAGAACTTATTGTATATACCCTTGTATTTCAGGTGCTGCCTCCCCATTAAATATCCCTGCCTTACCTGTTTTAAATTGCAAAATACCCTAAAGCTTCATCAAGGTAAAATATGATGGTTCAAATAGAGATTCTTCTGTATTTAGATAACAAAAATTATAAAAAATCTTAAAGTGACCTAGGAAGCTATGGTTTGGGTAATAGTTTCATATTGAAAGCAAATATTTTTATTTAATAATCCAAAAGTCAATCCAGTTCTTTTTGTCTGAGAAATTTTACCTATTGAAAAGATATTTTTGAATTTCCTGTTCATTGATTCTCTTTTAAACATCCAGCACAAAGGGAGATGTCAACAGTCACAGATACTTCATATTGCACATAATGGGTTCTAATCTCAGCATTTTTCTATAGATTATAATTGTTTGACAAGATAGCCCATAAGGCAAAAAGCCTTTCTTCATTTTTTGTTTGTTTTCAATAGACTCAACCAAAATGGATAATTTTCTTTTTAAAAGATGAAGTAAACATCAGCACTGGTGATAAGTTTTTACAGGTTGTGCCTCAAGCCTGGATCCCTCCTTTTGTGTACAAGGGTTCTTCTTGTTTGGATTAGTTGAATCCAGAACAAGCTGAAACAGAATGATAAAAATACTGTTTAACTTTTAATTGACCCATCTGAAAGATAGCCAATTTTACATGGCAGAGGACAATGCCAAAAACATGTTAAACTTAATAGTGGGAATTGGGATAGCTTTAGTACCCATCTTCAAAGAAGTCTTTTCTGACCTTCCAGTGGAAGTCAGTGCTATCCTCTCTCCCATTCATAATTCTACTAGAGGCCTGGTGCACAAAATTCATGCACAGGGGTGGAGGAGTTCCTCAACCCAGCCTGCACCCTCTCGCAATCCAGGACCTTTTGGGGGATGTCTGACTGCCGGTTTAGGCCCAATCCTGATCCCTGCAGATCAGACCTAAACCAGCAGTTGACATCCCTCTTGCAATCTGGGACTGCTGGCTCCTAACTGCTCACCTGCCTGCCTGATCGCCCCTAACTACTCACCTTCCTGCCTAATCGCCCCTAACCACTCACCTGCCTGCCTGCCCCTAACCACTCCCTAGGGGGCGGGGCCAGTCTGGGTAAGGGGCTGTGGTTTTCTGCACTTTTCAACCAGGAATATTTAATAGGCAGTCTCCAAAAACTTGAACTGGAAAACCTAAAAGTAGAGTGCTCAGACTTCAGGCATCAGGTGCTATTAGCAGGATTTCTATCCCAATTAAACTCTAATTCTGAGCTCTCAACAGTCTAGTCAAACTGCCCTTCACTATCTCTAAAGTTTCTTGTCACTATCCCATTTTCCTCCACTTCAAACCAAGGTAACAAACGAAACCTTTAACTCTGATCTTCCTCACCACAAGGGAACAGCAAACCTCAATCGAAGTAATTTCCCGCCAGAAGTCACATCCAAATACTGCAAGACTTAGGACTATAGGGATGACTATGTACATGTACGATAACAAGCTCATGTTCTAGCTGTAGGCGCCCAGGCATCCTCCCCATTCCACAATCCTCTGGTAGCATACTTCTGGTTTTTCTAGCTCCTCCTTAAGTGGTGTTTCCTTCAGTCACGTTGCAATGTCCAAGGCCTCTAGTTGGAGAGGATTTTTCTGTTCTTTGATGTTGATAGCTGTTTATTATTTGGAATCAGTGAAGTTTTGGGAGTACTGCCACTGCCATGAACATGTTGGTCCCAAGCGCACTCATGAAACAACTGCCCATTCAGTCCACAGCTGGCGCTGTCCTGCTTCACAATGAGAAAAGTACTGTGCTGAGCCGGTTTCCACTTGGATCTTCTTCTTCCTTCCCCAGCACACTCCAAACCTACTCCAAGCCAACCACCCCAACCCCGCAAACACTTAAGACCTTCCCCCTTATTTCTTCCACTTTCCCGAATCAAACTTGCACCCTATCGTGTTGTCTAGGGGCACCCCTAGCTGCTCTCTGGGGTGCGGGGCCAGCCTGGGTGAGGGGCTGTGGTGTTCTGGTCTCTGGTATTTCTGGTCATTCCACCATTTTGGTCACTGGGCTTTTATTATATAGGATATCAAACCTAACAGGCCTTGGAATGAATCGGATGATGTATGTGAGATAAAGGGAGGAAGAATCAAGAATACGTTTACTGATGTCCAGCCAGCATGGCTCAGTGGTTGAGCATCGACCTATGAACCAAGAGGTGATGGTTCGATTCCAGGTCAGGGCACATGCCCAGGTTTCGGGCTCTATCCCAGTGTGAGGCATGCAGGAAGCAGCCAATCAGTGATTCTCTCTCATCATTGATGTTTCTATCTCTCTCTCCCCTCTCCCTTCCTCTCTGAAATCAATAAAAACATATATTTTTTAAAAAATAATATCTTTACTACTATTGCCCCAGCCTTGTTACCTGGCTCATGGTATGCTCTAAATAAGTGTTTGTTGAAAGAATGAATATAATAACTGGGAATAAAACATGGCCATATGTATAGTTGAAAAGTCCATAGTTTTGAAGCCAGGTAGAACTAAATTCAAATCCTGACTTTACCATTCAAGCTTTGAGACCTTGCAAGAGTTATTTAATCTCTGTAAGCCTTGATTTTTCTGCCTATAAAATATATATTAGATTATACCAACCTTAAAGATAGTGGTAAGGATGAGATAAAATAATACATTTAATATGCTTAGAATGATGCATGACAGAAAGTATTTCATGGATGCAACTATTAATAATGTTGTTGCTGCTGTTAGCATGTACTTAGGTGTCTATAAAATAGTAAATATTCAATAATTATTAGCTATAAATATTATAATTAGTATAATTATAATAGTTTTGTGTTATTTAAATTAAATTATCAATTTAATGCTTATGGGAATAAAATTGTACTTTATAATAATGTGCATAGTTTATTAGATTTAATTGCAGTAATTGTTATATCTTAAACTGAAGTAGACATCAATATCTTTGCATTTAAAACAATTTTATTGGTTGTTGCTTTTATCATTCATGTAAATTGTCCAGAAATGAACAAATTAATGAATTTGTCTGTTCTAGCCCTGGAATTTTGTAGAAAACATCAGGACAGGATAAAGTTGAATTTAACCTTAATGGTTTTTCTTTCTTTGATTAACAATACTTCAAATTCATTCAAAGCTGTCTTTTTTTTCATGAACCTGACATAACATCTCCAGTTTATTTTTTTAATATATTTTTATTGATTTAAGAGAAGAAGGGCGAGGGAGAGAGAGATAGAAACATCAATGATGACAGAGAGTCATTGATCAGCTGCCTCCTGCACACTCCCTAATGGGGATTGAGCCTGCAACCTGGGCATGTTCCCTTGACTGGAATCGAACCAGGGACCCTTCAGTCCACAGGCTGATGCTCTATCTACTGAGCAAAACCAGTCAGAGTACTGAGCCAAACCAGCCAGGGCATCCAGTTTCTAAAAGTATGTATGTGTGCACCTATGTATGTGTATATGTGTGTATGTATATGTTTATTGCATGTATACATAGTATTCATATATGCTTATATATTTATTATATGTTTATAAAATATTTGCTACCTAGGAACACCATGGAGGATGATTAAAGGAAGGGCTGTTCAGATGCTTAGGGAAATGGTAATTGCTGTAGGTAACCACTGATTGAGCTAATACACATTTTCAGGCTTTAGAAAGATACTTCTGTTCTCCAGGCTTAATTTCTAATTAGATCTTTCATTTTTTAAGTATTTTTCCAGCTTTATTTAGATATAATTGACAAATAAAAATTGCATATATTTAATTATAAAAGTGATTTTAAAAGGTTACAATGTATGTTTTGATATACATATACATTGTGAAACAATTACCACATCAAGTTAGTTAACATCCATCAGCTCACATACCACTTTTTCTTTTTTTTAAATTTCTTTATTGATTAAGTTATTACATATGTGTCCTTATCCCCACACTTTTTCTTTGTCAAAACCACAAGGGCATGTCATCTTACACCTGTTATCAAAAGACAAGAGATAAGTGTTTGTGAAGGTGTGGCAAAAAGATGGCTGTTATCAAAAGATAAGAGGTGTTTGTGAGGAAGTGGCACAAAGGAAATACATATGTCCTATTGTTTGAAATGTAAATAGGTGCATCCATTATGGAAAAATTGTATGAAAGTTCTTCAATAATTTAGAAATAGAACTACCATATGACCTTACATGCTTTATTTCTACACAGTCATTTTTCTTTCGCTCTCACATTTATTTTATGTCAGTATGCTATCAATGCTTACCTAGGAGAAAAAAACTTACCTTATTGAAAAACTCAGTCTGATTTTTAAAATAATACAAACAAGTTTTTTTTTAATATTATTGCTATCAAACCAAGAAAAATTCAGAATCTTCATTGAATACCTAATATGTGTCCTCTGTATGAATTCCTACTATGTGGCAATGGAGAAAGCCTGAAACTCTGTCTCTGCTCTCAAAGAACTTCAGATCTTTCTGGGATGATGTGATGTACATACCTGGAAATACTGCTCATCAAACAAGGCAGAATATATTGCACAACAAATGAGTATGGGATCTCAGAGTAGTTAGACCTCTTATAAGAACCCATTGTCCTGCCCTAACTGTTTTGGCTCAGTGGATTTGGCTCAGTGGATAGAGCCTGCAGACTGAAGGATACCAGGTTCGATTCCAGTCAGGGGCATGTACCTTTGTTGTGGGCACATCCCCAGTAGTGGGTGTACAAGAGGCAGCTGATCAATGTTTCTCATCGATGTTCCTAACTCTCTATCCCTCTCCCTTCCTCTCTGTAAAAAATCAATAAAATATATTTTTTAAAAAAGAACCCATTGTTTAAAAAGGCTTTTGGTAGCCCTAACCGGTTTGGCTCAGTGGATAGAGCATTGGCCTGTGGACTGAAGGGTCCCAGGTTTGATTCCAGTCAAGGGCATATACCTTGGTTGCGGGCACATCCCCATTTGGGGGTGTGCAGGAGGCAGCTGATTGATGTTTCTCTCTCATTGATGTTTCTAACTCTCTATCCCTCTCCCTTCCTCTCTGTAAAAAAAAAAAATCAATAAAACATATTTAAAAAATCAATAAAAAGGCTTTTGGGAGTATCATAGCTTGGGTTCCCTAGAAGCAGATTCTTAAATGAAGAGTTACATGCTTAAAGTTTATTTGGAATTATTTCTATAAGGAAGAAGGAAAAGGCAAGATCAGGCAGTGGGAGAAGTTGACCTATAATGTGGTTGCTAACATGGTCTCAGCAGATCTCACCAAGAGATCCAGTATTGAGATGGACTTTCAAAGTTATCCTAAAATGAGGCAAGTGGGATGGGGATTTGAATCCCTACATCATCTAGTCTCTGGTCATTGACCACTCCTTGCAAGGGTGTTAACCTTGGTCAAGGCAGCTCCTTTCACTCAAAGGCAACTCTCAGAGTCCAGCTTTGAGGGTCAGCAGTCTGATGTTCCCAGCAGCTTGGGGATAGTGTGCATTGGCCCTAAAGGATATGCCCTGGAAAGAGTTCCAGAGCATCTACTAGGTATTACAACTTAAATCGGCCTTTAAAGGTAGGATATGATTTAAATAGGTGTAGAGCAGAAATTAACACATATGCATTCTTGGCTGGGGAATGGTATGGGAAAGAACAAGCAAATAAATCTTTAAAATTTTTTTCCTTGTTGACATTATTACAGATTTTCCCATCCCCTCCCCCTTTTACCCACCTCCACCCAGCTTATGAGCCCCTCCCTCTGACCATCACCATACTGTTGTCTGTGTTCATAGGTTACGCATGTGTGTTCTTTGGCTAAACCCTTCACCTTCTTTCATCCAGTCCCCACCATCCACCTCCCCTCTGACAGCTGTCAGTCTATTCCATGACCTGGAATCAAACCCTCCACTTCTTGGTGTGTGGGGCAACACTCCAACCAACCGAGCCATACAGGCCAGGGCTGATTCAACTTACTTTTGTTGAATTTCTAATTTTTTTTTCCAATTTTTTTTTTATTTCTCGCTAAAAGTATTACAAAGGGTATTACATAAGTGTCCATTTTCCCCCCCCCCCGCCCTTGACAAACCCCTGCCCTCCCTTACCCCCCAGTGTCTTATGTCCATTAGTTATGCTTATATGGATGCATACAAGTCCTTCGGTTGATCTCTTACTCCCCTCCCTCCTGTCCCCCAACCCTCCCTGGCCTTCCCACTGCAGTTTGACAATCAGTTTGAGGCAGCTCTGCCTCTGTATCTGAATTTCTAATTTTTTAAAGTGCTATGTTATGCTGGGAACATTAATAATGTAGCATTTCATTTAATCATTATTTTACCCCTTCAAGGTTATTTCCGTTTCATAAATGAGAAAAATGGATCTCAGCCCTAGTTACGAATTGCCCAAAGTCATTCATGAAGTAGGTGTTAGAGCAGGCACTCTAACCCAAATCTTCTGTCTCCAAGACTTCTCTTTCTGCCTATTACACCATGTTTATGTGACTGAAAACACGCTTGCAAATAATGGTAGTAGTTTGTGCAGTGTCTATAGGAGATATTCTGGTTATTGGTCCCAGAATAGCCCTTTACTGCATTGATCTTTAGTTGTCTCAGGACTAGAATTTTATAATAATCCTATCTAATAAAAGACAAAAAGGGTAATTAACCGTACCTCCACTATGCTTCCCATTGGCTAATCAGCGAGATATGCAAATTAACTGCCAACCAAGATGGCGGCCAGCAGCCACACCTGAGGCGAGCAGGAGGCTTACTTGCTCCAGTGATGGAGGAAGTCAAGGTTCCCCACCTGCTGTGGCCCAGCTCTGAGCTCTGAAAGCAACAGCTCCAAAAGCAACACAGTTTCAATTATAAAAGGTAAATAAATCCCAGAATAAAAAAAAAAGAAAAAAGGAGAGGCTGGGAGCTTTAGTCACAGGCCAGCCTGAAAATGGCCCTCAGCCCCTCACCCAGACTGGCCAGGCACCCCAGTGAGGACCCCCACCCTGAAGGGGGTGTGGCCAGCCTGAAAACAGCCATCAGCCCCTCATCCAGGCTGACCAGGCACCCCAGTGGGGACCCCCACCCTGAAGAGGGTGTGACCAGCTGCAAACAGCCATCAGCCCCTCACCCAGGCTGGCCAGGCACCCAAGCTGGACCCCCACCCTGATCCAGAACACCCTTCAGGGCAAACCAGCCAGCCCCCACCTGTGCACCAGGCCTCTATCCTATATAGTAAAAGGGTAATATGCAAACTGACCCTAACAGCAGAAAGACTGGGAATGATTGGTCACTATGACACACACTGACCACCAGGGGGCAGACGCTCAATGCAGGAGCTGCCCTCTGGTGGTCAGTGTGCTCTCACATGGGGGAGCTCTGCTCAGCCACAAGCCAGGCTGATGGCTGCCAGTACAGCGGTGGTGGTAGGAGCCTCTCCTGCCTCCTCAGCAGCGCTAAGGATGTCCGACTGCATCTTAGGTCTGCTCCCCGCTGGCAAGTGGACATCCCCCTAGGGCGGGCTGCTGGGCTGCCAGATGGATGTCTGATTGCCAGCTTAGGCCCAATCCCCCAGGGAGCAGGCCTAAGCCAGCAAGTGGTCATCCCCTGATGGGTCCCAGACTGCGAGAGGGCACAGGCCGGGCTGAGCCCCCCCCCCCCCCCGGAGTGCACAAATTTTTGTGCACTGGGCCTCTAGTAATAATAATAATAATAATACGTTATTAATAGTAATATTATTACTGTCTGTTATTGTTTGCCAAGACTATCTTATACTTGGTCACTTTCTCTATCTCTGTGGGTTAAAATATTGTATATGTTCCTCGTAACAAACTGGAGTAATGTAGTATTGTCCTTAGTGGTTGAGATAACTGAAATTCAGACAATAAACTTATCCAAGGTCACATAGCTAGAATGTGACAATTGAGATTAGACTTCAGGTCTCTTTGATTCCAAAAGTGCAGGATTTTAAGTACTATGCTGTAAGCCTCCTTTTTTTTTTTTTTTAATCTTCCATAGAATTTTGTACATCCCTGAGCACATGGTTGATGCTTAGTTAATACTTATCACCTTAGCAACCTGGAATAAGTGGCTTTCCTTTTCTCTACTTCAATGGTCACAATTTTCACAAATGTGGCTAACAGGAATATTATGTGAGACCAGAGAGTAAACTGATGGCCCCCCAAAAATGATTCCTTATTTGACTTCTTCCAGGCTTCAGTCTCTAGTATAAGCCAACCTAATTGACTTCATTCATTATTTCATGCTCACCATTCACCCATCCTTTATTATAACAAATATATGTTAAGTCTTATTGTGTGCCAGAGATTGTACTAGATGGCGAAAAATAAGGCAAAGTCACTTTCATCATAGTATTTATATTCTAGAATATAGAGACAGGCGAGCCATAAGTAAATAGTTAAATATATACTATCTCAAGATGTTGATTGGTGCTCTGAAGAAAAATTAAAACCTAGTAAGGATTGGTTGTGGGATAGGATTGGAAAGAGGGTTAATATTTTACATAGATTGGCCAGGATGGTCTTTTTGATGAGATGATATATGAGCAGTAGTCTGAAGGAAGAGAACTAAACCATGCTGGAGCAGAGTGTGATAGGCAGAGGTAACAGCAAGTGTGAAGCCCGGGAGGCAGTAGTTTTCCTGGCATGTTAAAGGAACACCAAAATACAATTAATGAGATGCTATTGAAATATTTTGCCAGTTGATTCACTAGTGATATAAAAGACTTAAAGGCCCTTTATAAAAGTTGGCTATGTATTTTCCACTAGAGCAGATTTGCCATATTTTGAAAGTGTTAGAAAATAGGGCCAATGGGAAAAGATTTATGTTTTTGGAGTCAACCTATCAAGAAGTAATAAATGAGAGGGAATATTTAATGACTATCTTTATCAACTCCATACAGGGTTTTTATAAGGAGCAGTGGAATAGTATTTTGAGGGCTAAGTTTTCCCTTCCTTTTAGGTGATAGGTACAAATAAAGGGTGTCCCAAAATTCACGCAAGAAGTAATTTTGATAGAAAACATGGGTTTATAATTAAAAATTGTAACGTTTTTATTGATTCATTAAGTACACAGTATAGGGTTATGTATGGAATAGCATATTGGGTAAATGGCCTCCACAGCTTTGCTGGCACATACACACTCTTTTGTTATTACCTGAGCAGCCACATTTTCAAAGAAGAATGGTCCGATGATGCCTCCAGCCCAAAATCCACACCAAACAGTGACACGTTGTGGATGAATTTGTTTCTAAACAATCACTCATGGATTTTCTGAACCCCAAATGTGGCAATTTTGTCAATTAACTAAGCCATCAAGATGGAAATGAGCCTCATCAAAATTCAGCCACATTTATGCAAAACGGTCATGGAAAATTTCAACAAAAGAGCGCGTATGTGCCAACAAAGCCGTGGAGGCCATTTACCCAATATGCTATTCCATACATAACCCTATACTATATACTTTATGAATCAATAAAAATTTACAGTTTTTAATTATAAACCTATGTTTTCTATCAAAATTACCCTTGCGCGAATTTTGGGACACCCTTTAGCTCAAAGTCACTAATCATCAGAGAAATGCAAATTAAAACCACAATGAGATACCACCTCACACCTGTCAGAATGGCTATCATCATAGAATCAACAAACAAGTGCTGGTGAGGATTCAGAGAAAAAGGAACACTAGATCACTGCTGATGGGAATGCAGGTTTTTAATTATTTCCTCAAAAAATTAAAAATGGAACTTCCCTTTGACCCAGCCATTCCACTTCTGGGAATATATCCTAAAAACCCAGAAATACCAACCAGAAAAAATATATTCACCCCTATGTTCACAGCAGTGTTATTTACAATAGCTAATATTTGGAAACAGCCTAAGTGCGCATCAGTAGATGAATGGATAAAAAAAGCTGTGGGACATTTACACAGTAGGGTACTATGCAGCTATAAAAAAGAGGGATCTCTTACCCTTTGGGACAAAATGGATGGACCTGGAGAATATTATGCTAAGTGAAATGAGCCAATCTGAGAAATACAAATATCATATGATCTCACTTATTGTGCAATCTAATGAACAAAATGAATTGATCAACAAAATAAGACCCGAAGCATGGAGGCATGGAACTGACTGACTTACTTCGATGTGGGGATGAGGGCAAAAGAAGAGATAAACAAAAGAACTTATATACTTATATGCAAAGCCCATGGGCATGGGAAATAGGGTGTTGAAGACCTGGGGGAGTGGGTAGGACCTGGGAAGTGGGGGGTAAGGAGGGAAAATGGGAGACATCTATAATACTATCATATAAAATTAATTAAAGGAAATGTGGTCTCTGGTGCCATGCGAATTGTTTGGGGTGGCAGTAAGCAGGAGGGCAGTTGTATTCAGTCAAAAGTTGAGAAATTTAGAAAAATAAAGCAAAAAGTTTGAATTGAGTAATTTCAGGATAGAATTAATCTCTACTTAATTTTCAAGCTAAATAAAATGTTTTAATATAGGGAAAATAACTCTAAAAAGCTAGCTTTACTTTCATGTTCTGAGTCATTTGCATTAATAACATGGTTCTAGTAACAAGTGTGAAATATATGATATGGTTAAGTCTGAAAGTAGCTTCCTATGGAAGATTGATTGGTGCATTCATTAAAATATTTATGCACATATGTATGTCCTATTTATTCCAAAAAGGAGTTGAAACAGGATACGAAGCTATGCATATAAGGCGCAAGATAAAAAGAGAGGAAATCAGGAGAAAATTATAAAAGATGGAGAATTAATATATGATGCAAGTAGAATAAAACTGCCTAAACTGCATGCCATGTGATCCTGTACAGTTGGCTAGAGGAAGGGCTGTGAGATTTCTGGAAACAATTGGAAGCACCCAAAAAGTGATCAGTTCTTTGATATGTAGTTCTCATGAGATAAAAACTAACTAGAGGTTCAGGAGTGGCAGAAGAGAAATTTTGTCCTCTGTATGGCAGACAGAACCTGAGGTGGTCCTCAATGATTCTCCATATCCAAATGCTCATGCCTCTGCATAATCCCCTCAACTTGAATGTTGGGCCCACTTGTGAATTAATCCTTACCAATAGAATATACCAAAGTGATGGATCAACACTCTGGTATCACATTGTTATAAAAGATCTCTCTTAGCAGACTGGAGTAGGAAACTCTCCCATTGCTGGTTTTGGAGAAGTAACCATGTTGTGAGAGGGCCCATGGAAAGTGCAAAATGGCAAGGGACAGCTTGCAATCTTTAGAAGTAGAGTGTGGCCCCTTACTGACAGTTATTAAGAAAATAGGACTTCAGTCCTACAACCACATGGGGATAAATTCTTTCTATAATAAGAATTACTTTGGAAGCAAAAGGTGAAAGATTTATACACTTAGGTCAGTTAGGGGACTAGATGAAAGAAGGTGAACAGATTAAGCAATAGCATATATAGCATAGACACAGACAACAGTGTGTTGATAGCCAGAGAGAAAGGTGGAGGTGGGCAAAGGAGGCAAAAATGGGGATAGAAAGAGACTTTGCTTGGGTCGATAAGTGTAGGATGCAGTGAACAGATGTTGTTTTATTGAGTTGTACACTGGAAACCTGTATGGTTTTGCGAACCAATGTCACCCTAATAAATTAAATAAAAATTATTTTTAAAAATTAAAAAATAACTTTGAAATGGGATATTTTTCTGTTCAATGCTCTGATAAATCTACAGCAGCCGCCAACACCTGCACTGCAACCTGGCAAGACCTAGGAGTAGTAGGTCTAGCTAAGCTTTGCCTGGACTCTTAATTCATGGAAACTATGACATGATCAACTTGTGTTGTTTTAACCCACTTAGCTCTGTCCCAAATCATCCCTCAGGCCTCACTCATTAATAAATAGATCTCCACTGGAATTTGGGGGACTAATTTCCATGGAACTTTTCTCATTAAGGGCTTAACTGCAGCTCTTGTATAAACAGAATAAATGGACCATGTGACTGTTTAAATTTTCTAAATGATCTTTCCTCATATAGAACCCTGCCTTGGCTTTTGAGATACTTGAATGTAGCAAACTAAATTTTCTGGAATAGGGTCTGCCGTCTTCTATATGAGAACTTCTTTTATATGGTATCCAGCTACTCTTTTGCACTTTGAACACTTCAGGCTCTTACCACATATGTAATTGCTATACTGACTGCTAAGCAATAATGCAATTTGCTTAATTCCTTTATCACCAGGCACATAATTATGTTAAAAAATAATGCAAGATACTCATTGATCTTCAGAATGTCTTTAAAGCTTTTCATCTTATAATCAACACATATACTTGTCTTCTTTGCTTTAGCATATGTGAAACAGAATAATTTCCCTGCTGTAGCATTTTCATCATTCTCCCTTCTTTTCTATAATCTTTGAAAATGTGAAAGTGGATGGGTGCTTTTTCTTAACAATTCAGTGTGATAACAATCACAGCTTCTGTTCAAGAGTTCCATTTAATTTTAAAAGGAAAAGGATTGTTACTCTAAATTAATAGATTTGATCCTGTAGAAAACTGATGAAATTATACAATTCTCTTAATTAAAGTAGATAATAAGTTATTAAGACATGTTTTACAACTTTTCACTATTATAGACCACCTGAGAGTCTAGCTTTCTTTTTTTTTTCATCAGAGCATGAAGGGGTAGGAACTTTTGCAAACTACAGCTCTGAAGTAACAACAGGTTCTAATCTTCAACAATAGCTAACTATACAGTGTCATCAGTGAAAGAAAATCATTCTGACTAAATAGACCTTTTTTCTCACTAAAATACTGTTTGTGCCTTCCAATCCCAACTCTCGAGCAAATATCTTGTAGAAGGAGGCAGGTTATCAGTAATAAACAAAAACAGAAACAAAACAAAGCATTTTATTTAGGTAATAATAAATTTGATTTTTGGCAATAAACTGGTCATTCATATTGTTCAGGATGAGTGATAGCCTTAAAAGTCAAGACTAAATCAACATAGGGATTTTTAGGGATCTATTTCTCATCAGACTAATGTCATTGCATTCAAATGCCATGATATTAGTATAAGGAAGGAAAATTTTCTCCTCTATCCTCTTAGGTTTAGTAGCTGAGACTGCAAATTGAACGGACAAAAGACAGATTAACAGGAGAAATGGTTTATTTTGCAGAAAAGAAATGAAAGCTCAAAGAAGTGGTTAGGCTTGAGAATTTATATACTACCTTATCAAAGCGCAATGTATTGTGAGAAAATGACAAGACAAAGGAAAAGGGGTTTGGGCTTCTAGAGGCAGTAAATAGTGGGAAGGTAAATATATAAGGAAAATAATGGAAAATAAGGTTATTTCAGTAAGATTTATTTATGCAGATTTATCTCAGTACTGACTTTCCATCTCCTGTTATAAGTGTTGTCTTCCTCCTGGTATGGGACAGGGGATGGAGGACACCTTCACAAAGGGAAATTTATACTCTGCTTTTAGGCAGAGGGAGGAGGACAGACAGTTCTTCCTGTGTCTGCTGTTTCTTAATTGCTTTCAGTTCAAAATAATCTTTACATCAAAATACGCCTTGGTGTGGCATATTCTGATCCCCTTCATTAGGGAAGTCCAAAATCCAAACTGTGAGTCTAAATTAACAGAACTTTTCATCACTCAATCATTAGAAATCATACTGATTTCAGAAATACTGTTAAGGGAATCAACAACTTCTGACATGGCTTAAGCCCCACACATATAATATTAGTCTATATTTTTTCCATTTCCATCTTTAGCCCTTTCCAATGAGTGGTGATTCCTCTGCTCATAATGCTGCTACCCATGAGAATAAGATAATCAATACAATCATGATATTAACAATAGCAATATTTATATTTACTTAAGTCGTTTTCATAATAATCTTTAATTATTATTATTTCCACTTTTATAGTTTAAAAATGAGGCTTAGAGAAGTTAAGTAACTTGCCCAAGATCAGTGGTTAGTTAGTAAGGCAGAAATAGGACTAAAGGCCAGTTATCATAGCTCCTACTATATTATAATTTCCATTAAGTTTTCTTATCTATAAAGTGAGACTAATGATATCATAAGGTTTAAAGACAGAATAATATTGTGTATAATCCAAGTCTGTGCTACTAGATATAGGGTTTAGGGAATGTTACTTAAACGTGCTAAAGTTCAGTTTCCTTATTTGGAGTTCTTACCTATATTAACCTCATAAGGTTAATAATTGTAAGCATTAAATGAAACAATCCATGTAAAGTCTTTAGTACACTGTCTTATCTATAGTACTAGTAAGTGCTCAATGATAATTATCTAGTATTATTATTGCCAATAATGACATTAATAGTTGTAGTTTATTAGTATAATTATCATCAAATTATTTCCATATAATCGTTAATTATTTTCATAGACCCATCCCAACTTTCAGGCCAACTAGTCACACCTAATTATAAATGCCTTGAGGTTTATAACAAGACCTTCTTGAGATTAAATATCTTTCCATAGACTTCACATAATATTCTGTCATTAACATTGACTTTTATAGGCTTTTTGAATATGCATGCACACACATTGGCTTTCTAGTAACCCATTCCTAGTGAAAAGCAATGCCCTCAGGAAAATGATAATTGGGTCAGTCATTTTTAATGGAGCTGGTGATAAGAAAAATATCATTACCATTATATGTGTACTGCCAGGCACTATTCTAGGTTCTTCATTTTTAATCCTACAGAAAACTTATGAAATAGGCATTGTTATTCTCCTCATTTTATAGATAAGAAAACTGACAAAGGGATTAATTGACTTGCCCACATTAAATCACTAGTACCAATTAGGATTCAAACCCAAATTTGACTAACTGCAGTGTCACTGCTCTTAAAGACAGTTGTGTGCCAATAACATAATTTCCTCAGTGGAAGAAATCAGCGCCAGATGGACATAAGACTGACCTCAGCTACAACTATTAACCCATTATAAAAATTGAATCAAGGCTTTTCCTACAGGTATTCTACATCTGATTGTTGAAAGGTGACAATATTTGGAACATAATTATTACTTTGAATTTTCAATGAAAAGAAACACCACTTATACATTTCTTTTGGGAAGTAGAGTGAGATTTTATTAGCAAATGACTTTGTTTTCCAATTTTAAACCTTGCCAGTTTATCACCAGAGGTGATTATATAGGAAAGAGTAATAGAGTTAAATGGTAAACATAATTACTCTATTTAGATGATTTTAGGAGTTGGAATATAAACATGAGTAAGTCTTTAATATTTGATTCTGCAGTTGAATAATAGTTTTCTTTACCAAAAATAATTTCCAAAAGCCAGATGGTACTCATTCATTATTCCTCATTTTTTGCCTGCCCTCTTTTTTATAATGTTACCCTCGGGCAATCAACTTTTCCTCATACTGAGCATGTACCTGGAGCTTGAATTGTTCTCCCTATTCTTGGATCCCAGCCTACTTGACTTCTCTTTTATCCCTCGTACTTTTCCAAGACATACTATATATTCCTATGAAACCGAACTAGTGAAGAACTTCCCATTATTTCCTCCCTGTCAATTGTGCCAATCTCATGACACCCTCAGTAACCCACTCTTAATTCTTCAGTATTTGTTGTGCACTATACCACTGTATTTTCTCAATGTAAATTAAAATCTTTTACTAAGGGTCTTTCGGTGTTCTCTATGAGACTGATTACAGAATCATGAACTGATTTTTATTTTACATTTGTAATGTGTCTATTCATTTCAAAAGTGGTAAATTGACCAAGTGTAGGCCCACATATCTGTTTTGTTTGACCTCCATTATTTTCAAAATTTACATCAGTTGCTAACATTGAAATATCTAATAATTACATAAAATATTTATTTCCAGATTATTTCAATTCCTTTATGCCAATCATGGCTGGATCCAAGCAGCAGCCACCTCCTTTCAAAAGAGAATATATTCTCCAGATAATACTAGTCACTACTTTTCCCTGTTGTCATACACCCTTGGCTCATTCATTCATTTTCATTGTTAGTCTTACTATTATAGCATGTAAATTTGGAAACCCTGATTATTTTGCAGGGAATAAATGTTTATTTTAGGAAAATTAAAAGATAAAATTAAGCAGCACAAACAAGAACCATGTGTAGACCAACCATCCAGAATCAAGCACAATTAATACTTGGTATATATTCTACCAACCAATTCTCTAAAAATAGGTATATAGGTAGGTAAGTAGATAAATAGACAGGTAAGTATGTTTGAATATGTTTTACAGTAATGATGATACATCAATATTATTTATTGTTTTTTTTTCTTATTTCAATGCAATGGATCCAGACTGCTCAAAGAATGAAGTTTCAAAAGCCTTTTGGATCCGTCTTCTACTCCTTTTGTGTGTTTTTTTAACTTTACCTTATAGCATCGAGTACAGTAAGCACTTAATACTTACTTTTAAGTAGACAAAATCTGCATATGGGCTGTGTAGCTTGGCTCCATTCTGACTTTCCAGTTTATGCTATCAACCCCACCCAGCTTTCTAAGAAGGCTTCAGTCACATGGGGACTGGCAGAGCAGTTTAGGTGACTTAGAGAAGCTAGGCCTCATCATTGGGGGTGGGAGGGGACTAAAAGTGTCTATGCTGCTGCTTAGATGTCAGTCACCCAAGCTCATATAGATTGTGTACTCTTTGAGGCTTGCTGATCCTAGCAAGTTTAAAGCTCTACTGTAGCCTTAAACATGTTCTTTGTGGACCGCTGATAAAGAGTGTTTAAAAATTAGGCCAAGTGCTCCCTGAAGTTATGGTTTACATTTTTACTTTGAGAGATTTACTTTTCCTCCTGGCAAGTATTCTTCCCTCTCCCTCCTATAAGAACTATGAAATTTGTCTCTAGTCATGAAGATTTGATATTAACCTATTTTCGATCTTTACTGAAGAAAATCCTTTTTTTCTGCTGCTCTTACTTTGATCCGCTGAAATATGGCAGCCACCTTATTCTTGTGCTTCTAAGTCTACTAGTCAGCATTTTTTCAGATTACCTGAGATTTTGTTGTTCTTCATGGTAGAAGACAAATCTTTAGAATATTTTCCTCATATAAATTGTCACTACTCTAAAAGAACCACTGAGATGTTCCTAGTCTATATTTAAAAAAATAAGTGTTCTAACCATTCTTATCCAAGTAATATCGGTACAATGGAAGTATGTATATAGAAGGAAAACTAGTTATTGATTAAAGAGATTAGTTCTAAATGTTCTATTTTAAACATCACCCTGTAGAGAATTCTTAAGATAAAATTTGCAGGTTTTTTTGCTTCTTGAACAATCTACATGTAGATTGTCAGTGAACAAAAGTGTCAAATCAGTTATGCCATTAGTCATTTGATACATTAATATATCAAAAATTTAATATTAATAGTGTATTAGTTGAAAAATGAATACTTATATAAAATTTCCAAGCACTATAATATTTCATGTAACAAATGTAAATGTGTCTTCTGCCCCATACCTTCAGTCTTGCTTCTGAGCAGCAATAACTCTTAGATTTTTTTTCTAAACTTCCTTAAAATTTCTATGATATGAAGTTCTATACCTTGTGTCCTCCCTCACTTCACAATATATCTTTGAGATCATTACAGTTCAGCTTTAATCATTCTTTTAAAGTATTGCATATAATTTTGGATATTTCAGAATTTATTTTTACCTCCCATCTAGGAAATTTAGCTGTGTGTGTATGTGTGTGTGTGTGTGTGTGTGTGTGTGAGAGAGAGAGAGAGAGAGAGAGAGAATGTTGAAAGAATTTTAAATATTAAATTTCTCAGTGCATGAATTCACCAAACAGATTAGATTGACCATATGTTAACATTATGTTTTTCTTGATATTACACAATTATTGCAATTGCAAAAAATCTATCAATTCAATTCTGTATTTATTCTATGTCCAGTACTGTGCTAGACATTGTTGTATATTAAAATTTTATAAGATAAAATTCCTGATTACACATATTTTCCATGATAGTTAAGACCAGATTCATACACATGAAATGATTAGAGAAGAGCATGAGACTGGGTACATTGGAAAGGAGTTCCAATATGAACTCACTTAGGTATTCATTATAAACAGGGAGGTACGCAGAATGGAAGCAGGCTCTGTCTGTACAACATCTGAAGTGACCCTCTCTATCATAAGAATTCCATCTACACTGGGAACATGGCTTTCATTTATGGGACATCTGAGGTTTGACCTAATATCAAATTTGAAGTCTGTGGACAAATTTTGAGGCTTCTTTCCTTACAGAGAAACAACTTTATAGGAAGTAAAAAAAAAAAAAATCTGCCGAAACCGGTTTGGCTCAGTGGATAGAGCGTCGGCCTGCGGACTGAAAGGTCCCAGGTTCGATTCGGTCAAGGGCATGTACCTGGGTTGCGGGCACATCCCCAGTAGGAGATGTGCAGGAGGCAGCTGGTCGATGTTTCTCTCTCATCGATGTTTCTAACTCTCTATCTCTCTTCCTTCCTCTCTGTAAAAAATCAATAAAATATATAAAAAAAATAAAAAATCTGTATTGTTGAACGTATTACATATGTGCAAAAAAAAATAAATCTGACAAAACAAACTACAAATTGAAATATTTCTCTATATCAAAGCTAGTTTTGCCCTAAGAAAATCTCAGACAATCTTTCCAATGTTCACATGTATGAACTTGTCTACACTGTATTGGTGAAGTGACGACAATTCTAATTCATTTTTTATCTCCACCTGAGAGTATGTTCATTGATGAAAGGGAGGGAGGGAGGGAGGGAGAGAGAGAGAGAGAGAGAGAGAGAGAGAGAGAGAGAGAGAGAGAAACATCAGTTGGTTGCCTCCCCATATGCACAATCAAACCTGCAATCTAGATATGTGCCTTGACTGCAAATCGAACCTGCAATCTTTTCGTATATAGGACGGTGCTCCAACCAACTAAGCCACATTGCCAGGGCTCTAATTCACTTTTAAAAGTGCATTTTACTTGTCTCACTGCATACCCCTGGTTGGGAAAAAAAATTAGTCCCTGTTTTAGAGAAGCAAAGAAGACATAAAAAGAGAGAAGGCTGATGTTTGTTAAAATGCTAATCTTGAATGCAGTGCCTTAGACCGCTCCATGGACATACAGAATGCCAAGAGACGTATGAAAACATGCTCAAAGTCACTAATCATCCGAGAGATACAAATCAAAATGACAATGAGGTACCATCTCACACGTGTCAGAATGGCTATCATCAACAAATCAACAAACGACAAGTGCTGGTGAGAATGTGAAGAAAAAGGAACCCTCGTGCACTGCTGGTGGGAATGCAGGCTGGTGAAGCTACTGTGGAAAACAGTATGGAGTTTCCTCAAAAAAAATTAAAAATTGAACTCCCATTTGACCCAGTAATCCCACTTCTAGGAATATATCCCAATAAATCAGGAACACTGATCAGAAAGAATATATGCACCCCTATGTTCATAGCAGCACAATTTACAATAGCTAAGATTTGGAAATAGCCTAAGTGCCCATCAGAAGATGGGTAGATTAAAAGACTGTGGTACATATATGTAATACCTTAATCAATAAAGACATTTAAAAAAATTACTGTGGTACATCTACACAATAGAATACTACACTATTTTAAAAAAGGAAGAATTCTTACCATTTGCAACAGCATGGATGGAGCTGGAGAGCATTGTGCTAAGCGAAATAAGCCAGTCAGAGAAAGATAAATATCACATGATCTCACTCATTTGTGGAATATAATGAACAACATAAACTGATGGACAAAAATAGATGCAGAGACATAGAAGCATGGAACAGACCTTCAAACCTCAGAGGGAAATCAGGGGATGGGCGGAAGGGGGTGTAGGTAAGAGGTCAACCAAAAGACTTGTATGCATGCATATAAGCATAACCAATGGACACGGACAGTAGGGGGGTGAGGACATGTGCTGGGGTGTGGGAGCAGCTGAGGAGAGGTCAATGGGGGGAAAAAAGACATACACAATAATTTAAACAATAAAGAAATTAAATTAAAAAATGCTAATCTTTGAGGTTTTGGTTGGAAGTAAGATTCATGAGCTTTAAAATATTATACATGGATATTGAGAGGGTAAACATTTGAGAGAAGACTGGAATCACCATTTTAACTTTATGAAGAATGCTGTATTTTACTTATATCTTTTAGCTTACATTTCCATGCTTGGAATTTGGGGACTTTTAAAAAATGAAAGATGTACAGATTAGAAGCCAATATTTTGGTGAGTCATAGGCTTCCTTTTGCTAGTACAGTCATTTGAGTAAAACAATACAGTGATAAAATATACTTGAAGGAAAGCAGGCTGTGCTGGATATTCAAAATATTTAGAAAATATTTTATGATAACGGAATGAACGAGCAGCTTTCTCAGAGTACATGTATTTAATATGAAATCAGGGAATGGAAAAAACTGCCTTTCCTCTAACATATTTTGTATCTATAATGTAAAATATTTAGTGAAATATATATTTTCATCTAAATATTTTAGTCAGCCATATATCTCCTAATCCTTGTAATATGTTCACCAACTAGGAGTAAAAATTCTAACGTTTAATAAAGTACAAAATACTTCAGCTTCTCAAAACTACTGTTTTTTCCAATTTTTTATTCTGTTCAACAAATATTTCTTGAATAGCTAAAAATCATTACAGCATTATGGTAGGCATTATAATAGGCATTGTGAGGAATGTGAACTTAAAAGGCAGTCCACTAGTCTTACCATCCAGAGACTCACCTTCTAATATCAGCTTTGCCACTTACTAGTTATATGATTTATAGATTCACTTACCATTTTGTGGTGTAGGTGCTGCATTCAATGACCTCTAATATGCCTTTCAACCACAATATATTCCAATCCAGTGAGTAAAATCGTTTGCATCCTCAAGAAATTTACAGTATTTTGTGTGGAGTAAAACTGTTACAGAAAAAAAAAGAAAGAAAACAGAATATCAATGATTTCAAAAGAGTGGCAAAAAATATGTAGTATTTCAAAGGAAAGCACTGTGGTATCAATGGATGATGTCATTAGTAGCTTCCTAGAGGGAATACCTTGGAAGGATTAGGCATTGATAGTCAGAACTAGGGGTTATGAAACCATTCTGCTCCTTTAGTGGGCTTTCTCCATTTGGGTATTGCTAAAGGCTTGTCATTGACAAAGCAAAATTGGCAGAATGTCACCCTTTGAAGATTTTTATTTTTGAAGTAGTTAAGCAAAAGGTATATTTTGGAGTGGTAGATAATGAAGCTAAAAGGGAGATGATGGACTGGGAGCCTAGGGAGGGGTCATAGCAATGGAATTCCCCCACAAATACTAATAGCAATTTTTTCTTATATCAATATAATGATTCATCTGAAAAGTAATTTGATATCACATATCTCTAGGGTATGAGAATATGACAGAGCTGTTAAGAGCATGGCTTTGGACTCAAACAGAGCTGGGTTTATATCCCAGCTCTGCCATTTACAAGGTATAATCTTGGACATTCACTTGGCCTTTTACGCATCAGTTTTTTCAATTGTAAAGTGGGTATAGCAACTACATCATGAGATGGCTATAAGGCTTTAATAAGATCATGCATTGTTTAGTACCCATCTTAAAAGAAGTCTTTTCTGACCTTCCACTGCAAAGCACTTAGCAATATGACTAACACATGGGATGTACGAAAAATGGTTCAGATATTGTTCTTCTCTTTGAATAGAAGGTCAAAACTGAGGCTCTGAGATTCTGCGTCAGTTATTAGATCCCAGTATTCTTTCTATTATACCAGTGATTCCCATCCTGAGTTTTTTGCCCATACCCTCTGCCCAGGAGGATCTGTGAAGGTAATAATGAGAATCTTTGAGTCATTTTCCATATTTGAAGGAGCCTAGCAGAGTGCATTTATTGACTTGTGATGAATTATATAACCTTACTAAAATGTCAAGTTTCTTTGCTTTTGCATGAAATTATATCAACTAATTTTGGTAATACTGGTTATCTCATGCTGATGGAAAACTGATTGGCAATTATATGAATCTTTGATGAATAAAAATGAGGAAAGTTAATTTTGTATCATATATTCAGTTGATCTAGGAGAAATTTCTATAAAGCTTGGAAGAACATGGAGGGGAAAATTCCCTTGTTGCTGAAACTATTGAGAAGCATGCTTTCTCTTTGGCTCAGGGAGAGCAGGGAAAAGGTGGTGGAGTAGGCAGGTAAGAATAATAGTCAGAGAGAATTTCAGAGTTTGAGAGCTTAAAGGTACATTTTGTTCACATAATAAACATGCTTGAAATGAGGACATGACTTGTGGTTTCCAGCTTTGAGAAGAAGATGAGGAAACTGAGGCCCAGATAGGAGTAAGGAATTGGCCCAGTTGATAGAAGATTCTTGTGGCAGAGCCAATATTTCTTTTTTTCATTTTTCCCCTTATTGATTAAGATATTACAAATGTGTCCTTATCCCCCCAATGTCCCCTCATCCCCCCAATCCTGCCCTCACCCTCACCCTCTGTTGTCCACATCCATCGCTTATGCTTATATTTCAACCCAATGTCACAACTCCCTGTTTCATAGCTCTTTCCACTTCAAAGCAAAGAAATATAGCCATCCAGTCTTGGGTTCATCACAATGTCCACAATGGAATTTCCCTAGGCCTGATTTTAATATTGACCTTTTCTAGTAAAAAAAAAAAAAAACACTTGTTAGAAGATGAGTGAAAATGCAATTAGACACAGACAGTTAACATATAAAGGTTCCCTTTATATTGATTGGCTTCTTTATTGACTTGATAGTACATATTACCATCTCCTGCTCTGAAGCTGAACTGAGAATACTCTGTTATTACTTCATTCTCCAGAGTTAATACAAATACAACAGACAAAGAGGGAAAGGAGGATGAATAATAACAGTAGTTATCATTTACTAAACACCCATCATTTGCCAGGAACTTTACTCATGCAAATCTATTTACTGAATGCCTATTGTGAACCAGATATTATTCTAGTAAGTGATATAGCAATGAATAAGACAGACAAACGTCTACTCTTATGGAGCTCACATTTTATTTCCCAAGTGTTTTTACATAGATTACCTCATAAATACCTTATATGAATATAAGCTATTATCCTTAATTTGCAAGTAAGGAAGTGAAGGTAAAGTTGCTAATAACTTACTTAAGGTCACACAACCAAGAATATTAGATTTAGAAGATGAAACAAGATTTATCTGAATCTTACATACAGTCTTTTCTATTATTATTTTCTAATTTAATTCCTAATTATGCTATCTTACCAGAGAACTTATTTCCGTCATTACTCTCAACTCCTACTTCCCCTTGTATTCATCATTCTTTTATATTATAGTGCTGAAAACATGCAGCTCAGGAAACCAAAGATAAAAAGGTAAAATACATTCCTGTTAATTAAACAAGTTGTGCATAGACTTGTGTATGTGCCATTGAGTCAGCTCCAACTTCTGACAATCTGATGAATGAGTAATGTCCACAATGTACTGTCTTCAACAGCCCTGCTCAACTCCTGCAGACTCATGCCTATAGCTTATTTTATCAAGTTCACCTATCTCATATTTGGTATTCTCTTTCAATGCTGCTTTCTATTTTTCCCAGCATTGTTTTCTCTTCCAAAGAACCCTGCCTTTTCATGATTTTCTCAGAGTAAGAGAGTTCTGGTTTTGTCATTTTTACCTCCAATATGTTTCAGGGTTAATTTGCTCTAGGACCCACTTGCTCATCTTTCTGTCAGTCCAGGGTATCCATAGAGCCCACTTCCAACACCATATTTTAAATTAATCATTTTCCCCTATCAGCCTTCTTCACTGTCCAACTTTTACATCCATTCATATTAATTTAGAAGACAAGTGTGTGGATGATCTTAGATTTGGTCTCCAATGACACAGCTTTGCTCTTAGTAGCTTTCTGAATTCTTCCATTCTTGCCCTTCTGGGTCTCGGCAAGCATAGGCTTGATCACACACTAAACAGAGATGGTAAAATACACTGTTTGATTTTGAGAGAAATTTGTAGAGACAGATAGGAAACAGTTTACATTAATAGACAGCATTTATTGACTACATAGTATATAACAGCCAGTACACTTTTTATTCATATTAATATGTTTAGCTTTTGCAGCACCCCAATAAGATAGGTATTGTTATACTTATTTGATGGAGTCCTTGGGGGTTTCTATGTATAGTATCATGTCATCTGCAAATAAGGACAGTTTCACATCTTCTTTTCCAATTTGGATACCTTTTATTTCTTCTTCTTGTCTGATCACTATGGCTAGCACTTCTAGTACTATATCGAACAGGAGTAGTGAAAATGCGCATCCAAGTTTTGTTCCTGTTCTTAGGGGAAATGAGTTTAGTTTTTGCCCATTGAGTATGATGTTGGCTCTAGGTTTGTCATATAAGGCTTTTATTATGTTGAAGTATGATCCCTCTAATCCCACATTACTGAGAGTTTTTATCAAGAAACGGTGTTGGATTTTGTCAAATGCATTTTCTGTATCAATTGATATGATTATGTGATTTTTATCTCTCAATTTGTTTATGTGATGTATCACATTTATTGATTTGTGGATACTGTACCATCCTTGCATCCCTGGAATAAATCCCACTTGGTCATGGTGTATGATCTTTC
Organism: Myotis lucifugus; assembly: GCF_000147115.1. Classification (NCBI taxonomy): domain Eukaryota; kingdom Metazoa; phylum Chordata; class Mammalia; order Chiroptera; family Vespertilionidae; genus Myotis; species Myotis lucifugus. Next base: position 30,631,903 of record NW_005871050.1, on the reverse strand, counting down.
TAATCTAATGCTGAATCTGATTTGCTAGAATTTTGTTGAGGATTTTAGCATCTATGTTCATCAAGGATATTGGCCTGTAGTTCTCTTTTTTTGTGGTGTCTTTATCTGGTTTTGGGATTAGGGTAATGCTGGCTTCATAGGAAGAGCTTGGAAGTGTGCCTTCCTCTTGAATTGTTTGAAATAGTCTGAGGAGGATAGGTTTTAGTTCTTCTTTGAATGCTTCATAAAACTCCCCTGTAAAGCCGTCCGGACCAGGCCTTTTGTTTGCTGGAAGATTTTTGACCACTGCTTCAATTTCTTCTGTAGTATCGGCCTATTCAGGTTTTTTGAATCTTCTTGATTGAGTTTTGGGAGCTTGTATTTTTCTAAGAATATGTCCATTTCATCTAGGTTGTCCATTTTGTTGGAATAGAGTTGTTCATATTATTTTTTCATAGTTGTTTGTATTCCTGTGGAATCGGTTGTTACTTTATCTCTTTCATTTCTCATCTTGTTTATTTAGGTCCTATCTCTTTACTTCTTGTTGAGCCTGCTAGAAGTTCATCAATCTTGTTTATCCTTTCAAAGAACTCGCTCTTGGTTTTGTTGGTCTTTTGTAATTATTATTATTATTATTATTATTATTGGTCTCTATGTCTTTTATCTCCACTCTGATCTTTAATATTTCCTTCCTTATGCTTATGCTGGGCTTTTCTTATTGCTCTCTTTGTAAATCTTTGAGTTATAGGGTTAGATAATTTATTACCATTTTTTAAATTTTCTTTTTTAAAATATAGTTTATTGATTTTTTACAGAGAGTAAAGGAGAGGGATGGATAGAGATTTAGAAACATCGATGAGAGAGAAACACTGATCAGCTGCCTCCTGCCCGCAATCAAGGTACATGCCCTTGACCGGAATTGAACCCGGGACCCTTCAGTCCACAGGATGACGCTCTATCCACTGAGCTAAACCAGTCAGGGCTTTTCTTGTTTTTTGAGATAGGCCTGTAGAGCTATGAACTTCCCTATCAAGACTGCTTTTACTGTGTCACATAGATTTTGGATTGTTGTGTTTTTATTGTCATTTGTTGCCATGATGACTTTTACTTCTTCTTTTATCTCTTTGGTAACCCAATCATTGTTTAATAGCATGCTATTTAGCCTCCAGGTGTTTGATTTTTTTTATTGTTTTTATTGTAGCTGATTTCTAGTTTTATGCCATTGTGATCTGAGAAGATGCTTGATATGATTTCTATCTTCTTGAATTTGAAGTGGCTTTGCCTGTGTCCCAATATGTGATCTATCTTTGAAAATTACCCATGTGCACTTGAGAAGAATGTATATTCTGTGGCTTTGGGGTGAAATGTTCTGAAGATATCACTAATTCCATTTGATCTAGTGAGTCATTTAGGATTGATGTTTCTTTGCTGATTTTTTTAGAGGATTTGTCCAGTGGTGTTAGTGGGGTATTGAAGTTCCCTACTATGGTTGTATTGCTGTCAATCTCTCCCTCGATATCCTCCTGAAGTTTTTATTTTATTTTATTTTATTTTATTTTATTATGTATTTGGGTGCTCCTGTATTGGGTGAATATATGTTTACCATAGTTATATCTTCTTGTTGAATTGCTCCCTTTAGTATTATGAAGTGGCTTTCCCATCTCTTGTTATGGCCTGAACTTTTAGGTCTAATTTGTCAGATATAAGTATTGCTACCCCAGCTTTTTTTTTTTATTTCCATTCACCTGAAAAACCTTTTTCCATCCCTTTACCATTTTCATTTCTTCTTGGTTCTTCTTCATTTCCTCTTGGTTCATACACATATTGTTAAATTTGTCATCCTTTTTAGTGTCCTTATGACCATTCCTCTGAATTCTTTCTCTGACATATTGCTTGCCTCCATTTCATTTATTTCCTTTTTTGGTGATACCTCCTTTTCTTTGGTATGCATGCTTTTTCTTTATCTCCCCCTGATTGCTCCTCTCAGGGTGTCTGGTTATGTAGCTCTCCATCCCCTGCGTTAACTTTCTCTAGGCCAGTGGTCATCAAACTCATTAGTCAACAGAGCCAAATATCAACAGTACAACGATTGAAATTTCTTTTGAGAGCCAAATTTTTTAAACTTAAACTATATAAGTAGGAACATTGTTATTAACTTAATTAGGGTACTCCTAAGGCTTAGGAAGAGCCACACTCAGAGGGCCAAAGAGCTGCATGTGGCTCTCGAGCCACAGTTTGCCAACCATGGCTCTAGGCAATATCTGACCTTTCCATCCATGGATTGCCTCACCAGCTGTGTTTAATTCGGCAATTCTGGGTGTATGTTATTCAATTCAGCTGTTCCTTCTATCTGCTCTCTGAGAAGGTACAGGGCTCATCTGCATATTTGTCCCACTTTGTCTCCCCCTGGACAGACTTTTTAGGTGCCCACAGTCAGGGGGGCTGGAGTCCCCGTATTCCTGGATTCGCAGCTGAGGTAGCTGGTCCCTGGGCATTGTGGTTGTAGGGTCCTGGGAGGTATCTGAAGTCTTCCCTGATGAAGGTAAGGCTGGGCTTCAGATCACTGCCACTTTCCCCTTCAAGATGGAGTGGTCTCTGCAGCAGAGCTGGCCACTCTGGAAGAGATTTCAGCAGCAGTAGAGGCTGCCTGGCCAGGGGAGCCTGGTCTGCCAGTCCCCAACAGTCCCTTGGAATATAGTTGTCCCTCACTCACAAATATAGACACTCCCCACTCGTCCATGCACTCTCCTTTTGTTCTCTCACTCACACACCATCTTGCAGCCTGCTGTCCTGTCAGCAGCCATCTTGGATCCTTCATTCTCTCTTTTTTAAAAATCTGTATTGTTGAGAACATTACCAATTCCCCTTTTATCCCCATATTTTCCCCCTTCTTTGAGTTCCCATCATGGCCAGACCTTTACCTCCCTATTATCTGAATCCATAGGTAAGATCTTTGGTTAATCTCTTCTTGCTCCCCTCCCTTTTCCCTCTGAGATTCAGCAGTCTGTTCCATGTTTCCATGACTCTGATTTAATTTACTCAACAGTTTATTTTGTTCATTAGATTTCTTGTTCATTTATTTTGATAATCAATTGAGTGATATGTATTTATTGCCATTTTATTGTTCATATTTATTCTTTTTATTCCTCTTCTTAAAGAATACCCTTCAACATTTCATGTAATACTGGTTTGGTGATTATGAACTCCTTTAGCTTTTCCTTTTCTGTGAAGCTTTTTATCTGACCTACAATTCTAAATGTTAGCTTTGCTTGGTAGAATAATCCTGGTTATAGGTCCTTGGTGTTCATCACTTTGAATATTTCTTGCCACTTCCTTCTGACCTGCAAAGTTTCTGTTGAGAAATCAGCAGACAGTCTTATGGGCTCCCTTGTAGGTAAGTAACTGCTTTTCTCTTGCTGCTTTTTAGAATCCCTCTTTATCTTTAATCCTTGGCATTTTAATTATGATGCATCTTAGTGTGGGTCTGTTTGGATTTCTCTTGTTTGGGACTCTGTGGGCTTCCTGGACCTGTAAGTCTATTTCATTCAGCAGGTAGGGGAAGTTTTCTGTCATTATTTATTCAAATAAATTTTCAATATCTTGTTCTCTCTCTTCTCCTTCTGGCACCCCCATAATGTGAATGCTGGTACCTTTGAAGTTGTCCCAGAGTTTCTTTACACTATTTTCATATTTTTGGATTCTTTTTTTTCTTTTTGCTCTTCTGATTGTGTGTTATTTGCTTCCTCATATTCCAAATCATTCCTCTACTCTACTATTGAATCCCTGTAAATTACCATTTATTGCAGTTAGTGTATACTTAATTTCTGGCTGGCCCGTTTTGATGTCTTGGGCATTATTACTAAGATCCTTGAAAGTCTCACTGAGTCCCTTGAAGCTCCCATAAAGTTCCTTCAGTAACCTTATAACCATGGTTTTAAACTCTATACAGTAGTTTGCTTGATTCCATTTCTTTCATTTGTGACCTGTTTCTTTGTCTCTGCATTTTGGCTGCTTCCCTGTGTTTGTTTCTATATATTAAATAGAGCTGCTATGCCTCCTAGAATTGGTAGAATGGCCTTGTATAGGGCCCAATGGCTCAGCCTCCCCAGTTACCTGACCTGGGTACTCTAGGTGTGCCTCTGTTTGGGCTGTATGAACAGCCTTGTAGTTGAGCCTTGATTGATGTTGGTGTCACTCGGAGGAATTGACCTCCAGGCCAATTGGCTGTGAGGACCAGATGCAACTATAGTGGGAGAGCTGCTGTGCAGAAAACACTCCTCTGGAGTTGGACATGCTTCAGTGGGTCTTTGGTGCTCCCTGAGTCTGCCCCTGGAGTTTGTTGCTGGTGGATGTGCAGAGTTGTAATCTGGTATGGTCTGAAACTGTCCATCATGTGCACTGGATGAAGAGCCTCTAGAGATATATAAAGTCAGCCACTTCCTGGGGATACATGGAGGGAGCTACAGAGAGATCTATATATGGCTGCTATCTGTATTAAGCATGGAAATGCCCAGGCAAGGCCCAGCTGTGAAGCAAGGCATGCTGGTGCTAATGCCAGTTAATGGGCCTTTTATTATTAGTTTTGTGATATACTGACACCAGCTGCACCTAGTTTCAGAGAATTTAGGAAAGCCTTCACCAGGACAGGTCATTCATATGGAAAAGTTGCTGCAAACAGCTTGGGTGGGACTGCAAATTGGATGGGATGAGGTCAGATGGAATGACCAGGGCAGAGAAATCAGTGTGAAACAGGCTGATGAAGACTCAAATTTGGCTGCCAGTCAGCTCTGTGACAGGGGAGGTCTCAGCACAGGAAAAGTGACCCCTGTGAGAACCCCAGTCTGGGAGAAAGACATCCACCAAGTTTCTGTCCTAATGCCAGACAATTCAGTTCCTCCTGGTATGTGGCAGGGTTCCTCAAGCTTCCCAGTGCTAGACTTCAGAAGAATTGAGTCTGAGTAAGTTCATGTGCCAGCCCTTTAAAAGGAAGACCTGGTCTCCAGCAGCCTTCATGTCACTCAGTCACAATCTCCACTGTTTTTTTTTTTCAGTTCATAAGTGTGGGGACTTCTCTTTTAAGCTCTGTAACCCTGGGCTGGGGGTATGCTGTGTAGCAGGGGCCCATTGCTCTTCATGGGTGGACTCCATAGAGATGATCTTCCTCCTAATTATTTTAAATGACACATGATTGTGTTAGACCAGCCTATTGAATCCCTCAGCCCATCCTACCTGTTTCAATGTGCTTTCTTCTTTACTTCTCTGTTGTAGGACGTCCATTCAGCCAGTTTTCAGGCAATTCTGAATGACAGTTGTTCTGCATTTTTGTTGTAAATTTGATGTGGTTGTGGGAGGTGGTGCATATTGGCATTTGCCTACCCCACCACCTTGGTTCATGGTCAGGTCATTGTCAAAGATAGATCACAATGACACAAAACAAATCTCTACAAGTTCAAGAAGATTGAAATGATATCAAGCATCTTTTCTGATCACAATGGAATGAAATTAGAAATCAACTACAATAAAAACAACCAGAAACATTCAAACACATGGAGACTAAATAGCATGTTATTAAACAATGAACTGGTGGCCAGCAAGATCAAAAAAGAAATTCAAAACTTCCTGGAAATAAATGAAAATGAACACATAACAACCAAAAATCTAGGAGAAACAGTAAAAGCATTCCTGAGAAGGAAGTTCATTGCACTACAAGCCTACATCAAAAATCAAGAAAAATGAATAAGAAATGATTTAATTTTACAACTTAAAGAATTAGAAAGAGAACAACAAGAAAGGCCCAGAGTAAGTAGAAGGAAGGAAATAATCAAGGTTAGAGCAGAAATAAATGACATAGAGGCTAAAAAAATATAGAAAAAATCATTGAAACCAATAGCTTGTTCTTTGAAAAGACAAACAAGATTGATGAACCATTAGACAGACTCATCCAGAGACAGAGTGGGGATGCAAATAAAATCAGAAATGAAAGCAGTGAAGTAACAAATGACACCACAGAAATACAAAAGATTGTAAGAAAATACTATGAACAACTATATCCCAACAAGCTGGACAACCTGGATGAAATGTAAAAATTCCTATAAAAAATTAGTCTTCCAAAACTGAATTAGGAAGAATCAGAAAACTTGAATAGGCTAATAACAACTGATGAAATAGAGCAGTAAGAAAAACAAAAACAAAAAAAAAACAAACAAAAACAAACTCCCAGCAAACAAAAGGCCTATTACTCATGGCTTCAGAGGGGAATTTTACCAAACCTTTAAAGAACAACTAGCATCTATACTCCTTGAACTATTCCAAAAATCCAAGAGGAAGGAATACTTGCAAGCTCTTTTTATGAAGCCAGCATTATCCTAATTCCAAAACTAGATAAACACTACAAAGAAAGAGAATTACAGGCCTATAACCCTGAAGAACATAGAGGAAAAAATTCTCAACAAAATAGTAGCAAATAAGATCCAACAATATATTAAAAAGATCATACACCATGACTAAGTAGGTTTTATTCCAGGGATGCAAGGCTGGTACAGTATTCACAAATCAATAAGCGTAATACATCACATAAACAAATTGAAAAGACAAAAATCACATGATCATATCAATAGACACAAAAAAGCATTTGAAATTAAACATCTTTTTTTATAAAAACTTTCAGTAAAGTGGGAATAGAGGTATTATACTTCTAAATATTTAAGTTCATATATGATAAACCAACAGTGAACATTATACTCAATGGGCAAAAACTAAAACCATTTCCCCTAAGATAGGAAAGAGACAGGAATGTCCACTTTCACTACTCTTATTGAACATAGTACTGGAAGTACTAGCCACAGTGATCAGATAAGAGGAAGAAATAAAAGGGCTCAAAATTGGAAAGGAGGAAGTAAAACTGTCATTATTCACAGATGACATGATGTTGTACATAGAAAACCCTAAAGACTCCACCAAAGAAACTACTAGATTTAATAAAGTAATTTGGCAATATAGCCAGATACAAAATGAACATCCACAAATAGATGGAATTTTTATCCACCAATAATGAATTATCAGAAATAGAAACTAAAACAATAATCCCATTTACCATTGCAAAAACAAAATTAAGGTACTTAGGAATAAACTTAATCAAGGAAGTAAAAGACTTGTACTCAGAAAACCACAGGACATCGAAAAAAGAGATAGAAGAAGATATAAATACAGTGGGGCCTTGACTTACGAGTGTCCCGACTAACGAGTTTTTCGAGATACGAGCCATCTCTCGGCCGATTTTTTGCTTTGATTTGCGAGCTAAAATTCGGGTTACGAGCCAGCTTCAGATACCCCACTGCTAGTTGGCGCAGTGAACATCACAGTGAACGCCACAACATCAGCCCAGCATCACGTGTCTCACTCGTTCACTTTTTGATTTAACATACGAGTAATTTGAGTTATGAGCTCCATCATGGAATGAATTAAACTCGTAAGTCAAGGCCCCACTGTAAGTGGAAGAATATAACATGTTCATGGGTTGGTATAATTAACATCATTAAAATGTCTGTACTACCCAAAGCAATCTACAGATTCAATGCAATCCCTATTAAAATACCAATAGCTTATTTCACAGATCTAGAACAAATACTCCAAAATCCACCACTGTGAACTTGAAAGCTTCTCAATATCTCAAGACTTCTTATGATATTGGTGATGATGCTCCTGAACATGACTCTTTGATATGACATAATGACCTGTCAATATTTGGATGTTCTACATAACTCAGAAGCTACTATTTTCCAAATTAACCAACAAAAAGCCCCTAAATGGCTGCAGCAATCATGAGAAAGAAGAACAAAGTTGAAGGGATCACAATACCAGATATCAAGATATACCACAAAGCCACTGTAACCAAAACAACCTGGTACTGGCATAAGAACAGGCACATAGATCAATGGAACAGAACAGAGACCCCTGAAATTAACTCAAGCCATTATGCTCAATTAATATTTGACAAAGCAGGAAAGAACATACAATGGAGCCAAGACAGTCTTGACCATCAATAAATGGTTCTGGGAAAATTGGACAGCTACATGCAAAAAAATGAAACGAGACCACCAACTTATACCATACACAAGAATGAACTAAAAATGGATAAAATACTTAAATGTAACATGTGAATTCATAAAAATCCTAGAAGAAATAGGAAGCAAAATCTCAGACATCTCATGTAGCAATATGTTTATGGATACATCTCCCTGGGAAAAGGAAACTAAGGAAAAATTAAACAAATGGGACTATCCTATATAATAAAAGGGTAATATGCAAATTGACCCTAAAGGCGGAACAACCAGAACAACCACTGGACCAGTCATTATGAGGCGCACTGACCACCTTTTGGTCCCGTTCCCTGGCCGGGAGGCTCCTATCACCTCATGGTGAACGGGGAACCGGGGTGGGTGGCTAGGGAGGTGGGTGGCACCAAGCCAAGTCCCCTGCCCTGCTGGTAGTCCCACATAGAGAGGGTGACCCACAGCAGGGGCGGGGCTGGCAAGCGGGCAGGGATGGCCAACCTCTTGGTCCCTTTCCCTGGCCGTCAGGCTCCAATCACCCAATGGTGAACAGGGAACCGAGGGTGGGTGGCAGCAGTGGGAGGGCTGACTGCAGGCAGCTGGGAAAGATGGCTCTGATCGCAGGCTAGTTCTAGGGACCATACCTGCGCACAAATTCTGTGTGCCAGGCCTCTAGTATAAACATAAAAAGCTTCTGTACAGAAAAAAAACAAAACACTAAACTAAACAAAACAAAAAAAAAACAAAAAACAAAACAACAACAAAAAAACATCAACTAAGTGAAAAGGGAGCCCGCTGTTTGGGAGTACATATTTGGCAATGATACATCTGAGAAAGATTGAATATCCTAAATATATAAAGAACTCATGCAACTTAACAAAAGGAAGGGAAACAATCAAATTAAAAAATGGGCAATGGACCTAAATAGACACTTCAAAGCAGGTATACAGATGGCCAAGAGACATATGAAAAAATTCTCAAAGTTATGGATCAACAGAGAGATGCAAATTAAAAAGATAATGATTGTATTACCTCAAACTTGCCAGAATGGCTAACATTAACAAATAAACAAATAATAAGTGCTGGAGAGTATGTGGGGAGAAAAGGAACCCTGGTACACTGCTGGTGGGAATGTAGACTCTTGCAGCCATTTTGGAAAAACAGTATAGAGTTTCCTCACAAAATTAAATATGGAGCTGCCATTTGACTCAATGATCCCACTTCTAGGAATATATACTAACAGACCTGAAACACCAATCAGAAAGAATGTATGAAACCCTATGTTCATAGCAGCACAATTTATAATAGTTAAGATCTGGAAACAGCCCAAGTGCTAGAAGGGGTCAATGTGGCGGGTGGGAAGGATGTATGTAATGCTTTCAACAATAAAGATTTAATTTTTACAAAGTGGCAATTTTATGATTATTAGTTGAGAGTACTTCATAATTTCCAGCTTAATTTCATCATGTTGTAAGAACAAGCCAGTTTTACCTTTGGAAAAGGAAAAGGAGAGACATAGCAATAATCACAGTCTCTGAGAGGGTCAATTAAGTAATGATAATTTTCCATTGAAAATAGTGGAAGGCTTGCATCTCTCAATGACTATATTGCTCTTGAAACCACCCTTTAATTAAGACAAATTCTATATTTTCTTGTGTCTAGATTGATCAGAGGTTTTTGCATAGAGTCTCTCTTATTCACAATTTAGCTTTACTTAATACATCCTGATTGCATCTTGTTATCATTTTTTGTCTTGATTTGTTTTGAGTCTTATTACATAAAAGGGGTACTAATTTGGGGGAATTAGTTCCTAAAAAGAATCAATTGAAATTTCTAACTTGAGTTGCAAGTTTGTATTTCTGATTAAAAATAATTGACTGCAAAGGAATTTCTAGCATGTTATATTATCAGCATAAATTGCTATGTTTTAATTTTAATGTTTTAAAAATATTCTCAAAGGAATGATTTTCCTCCTACTTGGTTTAGTAGATTATTTTGTGTCTTCCCTCAGCATTCCTTGTTTGTATTCCAAGATATACCACTTGCTTGATAGTGCTATTTTGTTACTATTGGAAAGAATATTTTATTCATAATCTTAAAAGTTCATTTGACATAAAGTAGATCACCAGATTGAGTTGGATTTTGTTTATCTTTGGAATCAAAGTATTATTTTAGTACCAACCACAAGATGGCACCTATCAGCCCAGGCTAGAGTAACACTTTTTATTTTATTTTTTAAAAGATATTGTCGTTTCATGGCTTCCTCATATTCCATACAGCCAGGACCTGGGCATAGGCATTAATTTGCATATATATATATATATACATATATATGTATATATATATATATATATGGCTAATATGATATATATACATATATATATGGCTAATATGATATATATACATATATATATATGGCTAATATGATATATATACATATATATATATATGGCTAATATTATATTAGCTATATTATATTAGCTATATAATATTATATCAGCTATATATATATATGTGTGTGTGGAATATATACAATATATATGTATATATATATATATATATATATATCTCATGCAAAAGTGTCCCCTCAGGAGTTCGACTGGGAGACTGGGAGACTGGGAGTTCAATTGCTTGCTATGATGTGCATTGACCACCAGGGGGGTGGCACCGAATGAAAGGAGGCCCTGGCCCTGGCCCTGGCCCAGGAAGGAAGGCCCTGATTGGCCTTGATTGCCGGCCAGGCCTAGGGACCTTACCCATGCACAAATTTTATGCACCAGGCTTCTAGTTTTTCTATAAGATGCTTCATTTGACTCCTTCTCTTTAATTACCAAATGCTACTGTTATAACTTGAACTTGATTATTACAGTTGTTAGGCAGCAGCATTCAGAATCTGTGAATGTCATAAAAAAGTTTCCCCAGGGTAATTATAATCAATGTTTTTAGGATAGGAACTGGAGGATAGTCAGCCATAGGTTTCACAAACATGCCATTAGTCATTTTGCTGTCTATGGATTCCTCTGAGATTTTTATGGTTTCCTGTCTTACGTTTAAGTCCTTTATCCATTTTGAGTTTTATTTTGTTTGTGTGTATGGTGTAAGTTGGTGGTCCAGTTTCAGTATTTTTGCCTGTATTTGTCCAGTTTTCCCAAAACCATTTATTGGGGACTGCCTTGAATACACTGTATGTTTTGCCCTCCTTTGTGAAATATTAATAGAGCATAGTGTTTTGGGTCGATTTCTGGGTTCTCTGTTCTGTTCCATTGGTCTATATGTCTGTTCTTGTACCAGTACCAGGCAGTTTTGAGAACAGTGGCTTTGTAATAGATTGATATCTGGTTTTGAGATCCATCCTACTTTGTTCTTCTTTCTCAGGATTGCTGCAGGTATTTGGGGTCTTTTTTTATTCCAGATGAATTTTTGGAGAGTTCATTCTAGGACTGTGAAATATGCCGTTGGTATTTTAATGGGGAGTGCGTTGAATCTACAGATTGCTTTTGGTAGTATGGACATTTTAATGATGTTGATTCTACCAATCCATGAACATGGTATGTTCTTCCATCTGTTTATGTCTTCCTCTATCTCTTTATTCAGTGTCCTGTTTTCTTCTGAGTACAGGTCTTTTACCTCCTTAGTTAACGTTTATTCCTAGGTATTTTAATTCTTTTGGTGTGATGGTAAATGGGATTGTTTATTAATCTCTCTTTCTGTAAATTCACTATTGGTGTATAAAAATGCCATCGATTTCTTGGCATTAATTTTTTATCATGCTACATTGCCAAATTCATTTATTAAGTCTAATAATTTTTTGATGGAATCTTTGGGGTTTTCTATGTACAGTATCATGTCATCTGTGAACAATGACAGTTTTACATCTTTTTTTCCAGTTTGGATACCTTTTATTTCTTCTTCTTGTCTAATTGCTATGGCTAGCATTTCCAGTACTATGTTGAACAGGAGTGGTGAGAGTGGGCATCCCTGTCCCATTCCTGTTCTTAGGTGAAATGGTTTTAGTTTTTGCCCATTGAGAATGATGTAGGCTATAGGTTTGTCATATATGGCTTTTATTATGTTGATCTATGATCCCTCTATTTCAACTTTGCTGAGGGTTTTTATCAAGAAAGGGTGTTGGATTTAGTTAAATGCTTTTTCTGCATCAATTTATATGACTATGTGATTTTTATCTCTCAATTTGTTTATGTGATGTATCACATTTATTGATTAGCGGATATTGTACCATCCTCGGATCCCCAGGATAAATCCTACTTGCTCATGGTGTGTGATCTTTTGGATGTAATGCTGGTTCTGATTTGCTAGAATTTTGTTGAGGATTTTAGCATCTATGTTCATGAGGGTTATTGGCCTGTAATTCTCTTTCATTGTGTTGACTTTATCTTGTTTTGGTATTGGGGTAATACTGTCTTCATACAATGATCTTGGAAGTGTTCTTTCATCTTGAAATTTTTGGAATAGTCTGAGGAGGATAGTTCCTCTTTGTATGTTTGGTAAAACTTCTCTGTGAAGCCATCTGGCCCAGGCTTTTGTTTGCTGGAAGCTTTTTGATAACTGCTTTACTTCCCTCCATAGTTATCAGCCTATTGAGATTTTTAGATTCTTCCTGATTGTGTTTTGGAAGGTTGTATTTTTCTAGGAATATGTCCATTTCCTCTAGGTTGTCTAGTTTGTTGAAATAGAGTTGTTCATAGTATTTTTTAACAATCCTTTGTATTTCTGTGGGGTCTGTTGTTATTTCTCCTCTCTCATTTTTGATTTTGTTTATTTGGGTCCTCTCTCTCTGCTTCTTGGTGTGCCTGGCTAGAGGTTTATCAATCTTATTTATCCTTTCAAAGAACCAGCTCTTGGTTTCATTCTGAATTCTTTTTCTGAAATGTTGCATGACTCCATTTCACATAGCTTCTTTTCTGACAATGCCTTCTTTTTTTCCCTTTTGGGGTATCTTTGTCTCCCCATTTTTGCTCTCACAGAAGGATCTAGGTGTCAAGTCTTGCTGGGGCTGCTCCTTGGTCAGTGGCTGCTCCTCAGTTGGCAGGGACTCCTATGGTGGGCTCTGTTTGTGCAGCTGCTCGCAGCAGTCACTGCTCCTCAGATTGGTGGGGTTGAGCTGCTGCTGCGGCTGCTGCTCCTCAGACTAGGGTAGACTTCTCACATTGCTGCTACTACTCAGACAGGGGCAGGTTGCATGCAGCTGCTGTTATTTGGTCTGGAGTGGGCAGCTCATGTGGCTGCTGCTCCTCAGACAGGGGCGAGCTGTGTGTTGCTGCTGCCTCTTGGATGGGGGCGGGCTGCTTGCGTGGCTGCTGCTCCACGGAATGGGGCGGGCTGCATGTGGGGCTACTGGTCCTCTTATGGGGGCAGGCTGTGCATGGCTGCTGCTCTTTGGGCTCGTGGGGGTGAGCTTCTCACATGGATGCTGCTCCATGAAGGGGGTGGGCTGCTCACGTGGCTGCTGCTCCTTGGATGGGGCCAGGTGCTTGGAAGGATGCTGCTTCTTGGTTGGGGGTGGCCTGCTCATGTGGCTGTTGCTCCTTGTATGGTGGCCAGCTGCGTGAGACTGCTGCTCCTCAGAGTTGGGTGGGCTGTTCATGCAGCTGCTGCTCGTGTGTTCACAGCGCCCTGGGCTAAAGCATTGGGCCAGCCAGAGGGGAGCACTTCGGAACTCACAGTAGCCTTTGGCCGAGTTGGATGGATTCCCAGTGTCTGTGGGACTGCAGCCAAGGCAGCAGGTCCCTGGTGGGGTTGGCTGTAGAGTCTTGGGTGGTGTCTGAAGGCACCCTGTTTGGAGGTGAGGCGGGTCTCCCAGTCACAGCAGCTCTCCCCTTCAAGAAGGTGTGGCCTCTGTGGTAGAGCCAGCTTCCCCAAGACTGTTTGCATTAGTAGTAGAGGCTGCCCAGCTAGGTGAGCCTGGTCCACCTTTTCCCAAAGGTCCTGCAGGATCTGACTGTCCTTCACTCACGTACACATACACACACGCCACATGTCCACACACTCCCCTTTCGCTCCCTCTCTCATTTATGCTCTCTCCCTCACTGATGCCATCTTCCTGCCTCTGTAGTTGGGTCTAGAGTATTATTGACCTGTTCATGGATGGAGTCTCCTCTCTGCATGTCTGGTTATGTGGCTTGCTTTCAACCATATTGACCAAATAGGACAAAATGCAACTTGATAAGACACAACACAAAGGGAACAAAACACTAATGTACTCATGACACTGGTAACCCCAATATAAGTGACCACCAGAGAAAAGTGAATTTGGGGAGAGAAAATATAGAACAAAGATATTGAGGAGAGAAAAATGGTAAGAGAGAAAAGAAAAAGAAGAAAAAAAGAAGGAAACGGAAAAAATATATATATGGTGAGAAAATACCACAGAACAAACAGATAAACCAAAAAAATGCGAATACCAAATACCCAGAAAAGAGGGTGGGAGCAGAATCTGTAGAGGCCGAGCTTATATACAAAAAGGAAGGTTAAGGAATTGGTGAATATGGAGAGGACCTCAGTTCAGTATAGAGGAAGTAGAAAGTGGATGAGTGGATAAGAAGAAAGAGAAAGAAAAACAATTTAAAATTTTAATTTAAAAATAGGATAAAAAATAATGTGAAAAGAAATAAAAAATAAAGATACACATGAAAAAAAGAAGATAAAGAAAAAAAGAGATAACAAAATTATAATAAAATAAAAATGAAAAAGTGAAGTGTCGTTCCTTTCCACTGCATTTCAATGCCCATGGGGGCTGGTTTAAGATCCCACTCTTCTGTACTGTCTGTCACTTCTCAGCTTCCAGTTAAATTGTTGAAGTTCCAAGTGGTCCACCACTCCTCTCTTTGTGTCTATCACAACAGCCTTGACTGCCAGCAGGCAGGACCAATCTTCCCACTTAGCTGGTCTGCCTGCTTTCAATCTTAATCTCTCAAGCAGCTGATTCTGACAGGGCTATAGTTGGGGAGGTTGCTATATGGCTTTCCAAAACTGAACGACCTCTCTTCAGCCCAGTCCCTGAGAGCTCTCAGGGACTACTCAGATTTATTTTTGTATCTTTTGTAACACTCAGGGTATAGTCTGGGTGTGGCTGTATTGGTTGCCTGGGTACTGCAGAGAGGGGCTATCTCTTCAGGAGAAAATGGCTGCCTATGTCTGGCATGTCATATATGTCTCAGTGCCAGACTCGTCGCCACCTCTCCCCAACCAGAGGCTGGTTTTACCTTGAGACTCACACCTTGATTGTCCCTATTCTGAGTTATACTCCCTTCTCCCATGGAGCTCATCCTGCAGGTTTTGGTTGCAGGCTCTGGGGGTCCAGCTGCTTTTGCCTCACTGAGCAGTCTGGGATGGTGTCTGTGGCAGGGAACCAAACAGCTGTTTCTGGTTAATTTGATCAGGAAAAAACTCAAAGCCTCCAGAGACCTGCCTGCAGACTATTCGGGTTCAGTCTAGAGTAGCCTCACAAAATTATCCACAGTGGGGGTGAGGGTTTTTCCAACAGGGTGGGACAACTGCTTCTGTCTGCAGGCTGTTAGTCTCTGTCTCTTAATGGGGTTCAGAAACTCCACAGGGTGGGTGAGGCAAGGGATTTTCCAATAGGTTGGGTCAACTGTCTTCCCCCACCCATGCAAAAACCACCTGGATAGAAAACTTTGCCTGAGAAAGATAAGCTCAACAGCATGAGGGAATGACTCAGCACAGGAAACCTGGATGTCTGACTTCCAAACTCTAACCCCAGACACCCCCAACCCTGGCTTATGCTCAAAAAGCTCCAGTCCACTCTGCCCTTCCTCTGCTGGAGCCCAAGGTGAGTGGCTGTACTTGAAATTTTGTGCATTGTCCCTTTAAGTGGGTTCCTTATTTTCCAGCCATCTCTCCCTGGCAGACAGCAACCCTGCTGCTTTTCACAGCCAGATGTTATTGGGAACCTTTCTCAGTTCTGTTGCTCTCTGCTGGGGGTCCCAGCTTGGGGATTAGACTCCAGAGTTCTCAATGGCATCTCCACACAGCTGAGATATCTCTCCAGAACTTCAACTGCCTTCTGTGGGAGCCTCACCAGCCCTTTCACACCTCTGTCCTTCCTACCAGTCTCCTTGGCTCTCAGATTTCCCTCCAGCTAGTCTTCAGTTGATTAGTCAGGGTGGTTTTTTGTATTTTAGTTGTAATTCCAGTTTGGTCCTGGGAGCATGTCTGTGAGCTTCCACTTACTCAGCTGCCATTTTTAATCTCCTTGTATGAGTTCTTTCTATAGTTTAGATATTAACCCCTTTGTAGGAGTTGCTGTTTTCAAGTATTTTCGGTTCAGTTGCCTTTTTATTTTGTTGGTAGTTTCTTTTGCTGTGCAGAAGCTTTTTGGTTTGATATAATATCATTCATCAATTTTTTGCTTTTACTTCCCTTGTTTTTTAGGTCAAATTCATAAAACACTCTCTAATGTCAAGGTCCAAAAATTTAGTACCCATGTATTTTTCTTTGTAATTTTTGTTTCATATCTTACATGTAGGTCTTTGATCCATTTTGAATTTATTTTTGTACATGTAAACAAACAGTAGTTTAGTTTTGGGTTTGTTTTTTTTTTTTTTTTTGCATATGGCATTCCAACTTTCCCAGTGCCATTTATTGAAGAGACTTTCTTTTCTTCATTGTATATTTTTGATATGTTTGTCAAAAATTATTTGCCTAGCCCTGACCAATGTGGTTCAGTTGGTTGGGCAATGTCTTGTGCACTGAAAGGTTGCCAGTTCAATATTTGGTCAAGGCACATGCCAGGATTGTGGGCTTAATCTCCACTTGGGGGTGTGCAGGAGCAGCCGATCGATATTTCACTCTCACATTGATGTTCCTCTCTCTATCATTTTCTCTCTCTCCTTTCCTCTCTTCTAAAAATCAATAAAACATATTAAAGAAAATAAATAAATAAATAAATAAATAAATAAATAAATGTAGAAAGAAGAAAGCCCAAATCCACCCCTTGAATTATAGGTAAAAATAATTATTTGCCCATATACATGTGGCTTTATTTCTAAGCCCTCAATTCTGTCCCATTAGTCTCTGTGCCTGTTTTTACGACAATAACGTGCTTTTTTTTTTATTATCGTTGCTCTGTAGTATAATTTGAAATCAAGTAGTATCATACCTCCAGCTTTGTTCTTTTTTCTCAGGATTGCTTTGGCTATTCTGAGGCCTTTTGGTTCCATACAAAATTGATGGGTTTTTGTTGTTGTTGTTTTTGTTGTTGTTGTTATTCTAGTTCTTTAAAAAATGTCATTGTGATTTTGATGGGGATTGCACTACATCTGCATATTGCTTTGGGTAATATGGACATTTCAACTACGTTGATTCTTCCAATTCATGGACACGGGATATTTTTTTTCCATTTTGTTGTGTCTTATTCAATGTCTTTTAATAATGCTTTATATTTTTCAGTATTTAGGACCTTCACATTCTTTGTTAAATGTATTCCTAGGTATTTTATTATTTTTGTTGCAATTGCAAATGAAGTTTTTTTTTTCTTTTTCTGAAATTTTATTGTTAGCATATAGGAATGAAGTGGATTTTTTATATTGATTTTGTAAGGCAGCTATGCTCACCACTATACCACCAATGCTGTATATTGAATTTTAATCCTGCAACCTTATTTTTTGTTGTTTCTAATAGCTTTTGGTGGAGTCTTTAGAGTTTTCTATATACAGAGTCATGTCATCTGCAAAAACTAACACTTTTACTTCTTCATTCTCAGTTTTCATTTTACCTTTTCAATGTGGCTACTAGAAAATCTAAAATTATTTCTATAAGACAACACTGATATAAAGTGAATGGGATCATATAAGTTTCCTATTCAAAACCCTTCATTAGCTTTCCAATCTACTTGAAATATACTTTAAGCTCTTTAAGTTGAACTTACATGTTCCTGCATCATCAGGTTTATGGTACCTGTCTATCTTCATCTTTTTCCTCTTCTACTCCATTCTAGTGGTCAAGCCTGTTTCTACCTCAGGGCCTTTCTACATGTTGTTCACCAGACCTGGAAAAGTCATCATTCCATTTTTCATGTGACTGAAAACTTCTCATCCTTACATCTCAGCTCATGTCCACACAGAGGGGCCTCTGGCCTCCTAGTGTAAACTAGGTCCATTGTGTTATCCACTCATAGCATCCTTGTTCTTTTTCTTAATGACACTTTTGTAAGTTGTAATGACAAATTTATTTACTCATTTTTAAAATTCCTTTTGAAATAATTCAATCTGTGTTTTTTAAATATACTGTATTGATTTCAAAGAGGAAGGGAAAGGGAGAGAAAGAAAAAAAACATCAATGACAAGAGAGAACCATTGATTGGATGCCTTCTGCACTCTCCGTACTGCAGATCAAGCCCACAACCCAGGCATGTTTGGGAATTGAACCACTACCTCCTGGTTTATATGTTGAGCTCAACCACTGAGCCACATGAGCTGGGCCAATATATGTTTTTTAACCACTGTATAGTTAAGGTCAGACAATGTTATGGATGCTTAGTAAATATTTATTTAATGAGTTATTGTCTATATAAACACTTTCTCAACTGTAATGTATTTTACATGTAATAGCCCTATAGTAGTAATGGTGATAAGAAGAGATGGAATAAAATGGGAAGTAAGAGGAAGAAGAGAAAAAGTGAAATAATTTTAAAGTCTTTGCCTTGAATCGATTTTAAAATAGTTTTTCTTTGAATCTTGGGTTATATTCAAACCATTGGGAATAAGTAACAAAGTAAGCAGTTATATTACATTGCCTTTTTAAAACACTTGTATTTTCAAAAGCATATTTTTCCTTAAAGGAAGTTCTTCTTAAATTTCTTTTTCTTTCTCCTTGAAGAATGTCTTCTTATAGGAAATTTGCAAAACCGCTGGTGACTCAGATTTCCACTTGCCTTCTCAAAGGCATACATACATCTCTATTTCCCAGGTGGAATGCACCATGGGAATGGATTGGAAGGGGTGGAGAAATAAACAATAAACAGGGGATTCCAGAAAATGGCGACCAGCAGGAAGGTAGGGAGGGAGAGAGTGTGAGAGCGCAAGGAAGTGATAGAGGAGTGTGTGGAAGTGTGTGGTGTGTGTATATGAGCTAGGGACAGTTAGATTCTGCAGGTCTTCTAAGGGGCTGCTAAACCGGGCAGTCTTAGGCAGCGGAGTCCCGCTGCTCCCCGCGCGGACACTCCTGGGCGGCCAGCACAGGCTCAGCGACCACGCCATCTTTGGAAACAGAGCTGCTTGAGACTAGGATCCTGGCCTCAGCACCACCCAGTCTGATCGCAGACGCATACCAGGACCCTGCAGCCACTGGGGACAGAGACCTGTGACCACAGCTACAGACCTGCGGACACCAAAAGTTCAGAGATCCCCGCTGCAGATCCATGAGTAACAGAGCCCATCCCCCCTTCCCGCAGGCTCGCGGGCAGCGCCCAGTAACTAACTGTTAGACCCACCCCTTGCCGGGGCCTCAGTGCGGCAGGAACTTTGGCCTGGAAGTGCGCGAGCACCCTGGAACTGATCCTTTGTGCACTGCCGGCTTCGGAGCCCTGGGCTGGTTGCAAACCAAACGCGCGAGCACCGGGAACTGATCCTACGCCCACTGCGGGCTTCAGAGCCCTGGGCTGGGAGCAAACGCGCGAATGGGAATTTGTCCGCGTAGCACAATCCCAGGGACCCCGTTTCTCGGGGCAGGAGGCAGCACCAAGCACCAGTTACTTGACTGTGTTTCTTATCACCTGTGCCTGAGATCCTGATTCCCTGTGCATTCATACTAAGAGCCAGTGAATCCATTTCCTGGTGCAAGGGCACACAGGGGCCCGGATTCTCAAGGCGAGGTCGCGCAAAGCAGCAGAGACTCTGATACTGGTCTCTTGGGGAACTCTGACTCCTGGCGCATGCTAGGGGGCTCTGGTTTTCAACACGGTGCAGGCAGGGTCCCTGATTCTAAGGGCACATATGAGGCCACATTGAGCGCTGGCAACACTGACTCAGAGCGAGCCTGGCTCCCACCAACCAACAACAACCACACAGCTTAGTGTCAGAGCTCTTCAGTGACACTAGGGTGGTGGGAGGCTCCCACTGCACACAGCCCAGGCCCACGCAACCCGACCTTTGAACCATCGGGAGATAATCAGAATGAAGAAACGACACAACACCCAGAGGAAAGACAATGAGGAATCACAAAGAAAGGAGATTAATGAAGTTGAAGCATGCAACATGACAGAAAAAGAATTCAGAATAATGGTTGTACAATTCATTCACCGGATGGATGAGAAAATCAACAACCTATGCAAGAATCAGGAAGAAATGAAAAGTGATATAGCTACAATAAAAAACACCATGGGAAGTTTCAACAGCAGACTAAAAGAAGCAGAAGACCGAATTAGTGAGTTAGAAGATAAGGTAGAAAAACAAGCTCAATCTGAACAGCAACTGGAGAAAAAAATTAAAAAACAGGAGGAGAGCCTAAGGGAGCTTCAGGACAACATGAAACGAAGTAACATACGCATAATAGGGCTGCAAGAAGGACAAGAAGAACAGCAAGGATTAGAAAATCTATTTGAAGAAATAATGACAGAAAACTTCCCAGATATGGGGAAGAAAAAAGTTACACAAGTACAGAGAGTCCCAGGCAAGATGAACCCCAAAAGACCGACACCAAGACACGTCATAATAACGATGGCAAATGTACAAGACAAAGAGAGAATCTTAAAGGCTGCAAGAGAGAAACAGAGAGTTACCTACAAAGGATCCCCCATCAGATTATCAAACGATTTCTCAACAGAAACACATCAGGCCAGAAAAGAATGGACAGAAATTTACAAAGTGATGCAAAGCAAAGGACTGAATCCAAGAATACTCTACCCAGCAAGGCTATCATTCAAAATTGAAGGGGAAATAAGAAGCTTCACAGACAAAAAAAGGCTAAGGGAGTTTATCACCACCAAGCCAGCAATGCAAGAAATGATGAAGGGACTGGTGTAAAAAGAAGAAATAAAAAGCCCAGAAAGAAAACAGCCACAAAAAAATAGAAATGGCTACAAACAAGTACCTTTCAATAATAACTTTAAACGTTAATGGACTAAATGGCCCAATCAAAAGACATCAAGTGGCTGAATGGATAAAAAAACATGACCCATACATTTGCTGTCTACAAGAGACCCACCTCATTAGAAGGGACTCACACAGACTGAAAGTGAAGGGATGGAAAAATATCTTTCAGGCAAATGGAAAGGAAAAGAAAGCTGGGGTAGCAATACTTATATCGGACAAAATAGACCTCAAAGTGAAGGCCATAACAAGAGATAAGGAAGGCCACTTCATAATACTAAAGGGATCAATACAACAAGAAGATATAACCCTGATAAACATATATGCACCCAATGCAGGAGCACCCACATACATAAGAAAACTCCTGGAAGATATCAAGAGAGAGATCGACAACAATACAATCATAGTAGGGGACTTTAATACACCACTAACATCACTGGATAAATCCGCTAAACAAAAACTCAGCAAAGAAACAGCAATCCTAAATGACTCACTAGATCAGATGGACTTAATAGACATCCTCAGAACACTTCACCCCAAAGCCACAAAATATACATTCTTCTCAAGTGCTCATGGGACATATTCAAAAATAGACCACATATTGGGTCACAAACAAAGTTTCCCCAAATTCAAGAAGATTGAAATCATAAAAAGCATCTTCTCAGACCACGAAGGCATAATATTAGAAATAAACTACAATAAAAAAACCCAAAATACTCAAACACTTGGAAGCTGAATAGCATGTTATTAAATATTGATTGGGTTACCAATGAGATCAAAGAAGAAATTAAAAACATCCTGGACACTAATGACAATGAAAACACAACATTCCAAAACCTTTGGGACACAATGAAAGCAGTCCTGAGAGGGAAGTTTATAGCTCTACAGGCCTACCTCAACAAACAAGAAAAAATGGTAGTAAATCATCTAAATCTACAGCTCAAAGAATTAGAAAGAGAGCAACAAGAAAAGCCCAGGGTGAGCAGAAGGAAGGAGATAATAAAGATTAGAGCAGAAATAAAAGACATAGAGACCAAAAAACAATACAGAAAATCAATGAAACCAAGAGCTGGTTCTTTGAAAGGATAAACAAGATTGACAAACCTCTAGCCAGGCTCACCAAGAAGCAAAGAGAGAGGACCCAAATAAATAAAATCAGAAATGATAGAGGCGAAATAACAACAGACCCCACAGAAATACAAGTGATTGTTAAAAAATACTATGAACAACTTTACTCCAACAAACTAGACAACCTGGAAGAAATGGACATATTTCTAGAAAAATACAACATTCCAAAACTTAATCAGGAAGAATCTAAAAATCTCAACAGGCCAATAACTATGGAAGAAATTGAAGCAGTCATCAAAAAGCTTCCAGCAAACAAAAGCCCAGGACCAGATGGCTTCACAGGGGAGTTTTACCAAACATTCAAGGAAGAACTAAAACCTATCCTCCTCAGACTACTACAAAAAATCCAAGAGGAAGGAACACTTCCAAGCTCATTCTATGAAGCCAGCATCACCCTAATACCAAAACCAGGTAAAGACAACACAATGAAAGAGAATTACAGGCCAATATCCCTCATGAACATAGATGCCAAAATCCTCAACAAAATCTTAGCAAATCGGATCCAGCAGTACATCAGAAAGATCATACACCATGACCAAGTAGGATTTATCCCAGGGATGCAAGGATGGTTCAATATCCACAAATCAATAAACGTGATACATTACATAAACAAATTGAAGGGAAAAAACCACATAGTCATTTCAATTGATGCAGAAAAAGCGTTTGACAAAATTCAACACCCATTTCTGATAAAAACTCTCAGCAAGGTGGGAATAGAAGGATCATACCTCAACATAATAAAAGCCATATATGACAAACCCAAAGCCAACATCATACTCAATGGACATAAACTAACACCATTTCCCCTAAGAACAGGAACAAGACAGGGATGCCCACTCTCACCACTCCTGTTCGACATAGTATTGGAAGTATTAGCCATTGCAATTAGAGAAGAAGAAGAAATAAAAGGCATCCAAATTGGAAAAGAAGAAGTAAAACTGTCCTTATTTGCAGATGACATGATATTATACCTAAAAAACCCTAAAGACTCCATCAAAAAACTATTAGACTTAATAAAAGAATTCGGCAATGTAGCAGGATACAGAATTAATGCCAAAAAATCTATGGCATTTCTATACACCAATAGTGAACTTGCAGTAAGAGAGACAAAGCAATCCCATTTACCATCGCACCAAAAAAATTAAGCTACCTAGGAATAAACTTAACTAAAGAGGTTAAAGACCTCTACTCAGAAAACTACAGGACGTTGAAAAAAGAGATAGAGGAAGACATAAAGAGATGGAAGAACATACCATGTTCTTGGATTGGTAGAATCAACATCATTAAAATGTCCGTACTGCCCAAAGCAATCTATAAATTCAACGCACTTCCCATTAAAATACCAACGGCATATTTCACAGACCTAGAACGAACTCTCCAAAAATTCATCTGGAATAAAAAACGACCCCGTATAGCTGCAGCGATCCTGAGAAAGAACAAAGTAGGTGGGATCTCAATACCAGATATCAAGCTGTATTACAAAGCCACTGTTCTCAAAACTGCCTGGTACTGGCACAAGAACAGACATATAGATCAATGGAATAGAATAGAGAGCCCAGAAATCAGCCCCAACCAATACGCTCAATTAATATTTGACAAAGGAGGCAAGAACATACAATGGAGTCAAGATAGTCTCTTCAATAAATGGTGTTGGGAAAATTGGACAGATACATGCAAGAAAATGAAACTAGACCACCAACTTACACCATACACAAAAATAAACTCAAAATGGATAAAGGACTTAAATATACGACGGGAAACCATAAAAATACTAGAAGAATCCAAAGGCAACAAAATTTCAGACTTATGCCAAAGCAATTTCTTCACCAATACTGATCCTAGGGCATTGGAAACTAAAGAGAAAATAAACAAATGGGACTACATCAAAATAAAAAGTTTCTGCACAGCAAAAGAAACCATCAACAAAACAACAAGAAAGCCCACTACATGGGAGAACATATTTGCCAACAGTATATCTGATAAGGGCCTAATCTCCAACATTTATAGGGAACTCATACAACTTAACAAAAGGAAGATAAACAATCCAATTAAAAAATGGGCAAAGGACCTAAATAGACACCTTTCAAAAGAGGACATTCAGAAAGCCAAGAGACATATGAAAACATGCTCAAAGTCACTAATCATCCGAGAGATGCAAATCAAAACAACAATGAGGTACCATCTCACACCTGTCAGAATGGCTATCTTCAACAAATCCACAAACGACAAGTGCTGGAGAGGATGTGGAGAAAAAGGAACACTTGTGCACTGCTGGTGGGAATGCAGACTGGTGCAGCCACTATGGAAGACAGTATGGAGTTTCCTCAAAAAACTGGAAATGGAACTCCCATTTGACCCTGTGATCCCACTTCTAGGAATATATCCCAAGAAACCAGAAACACCAATCAGAAAGGATATATGCACCCCTATGTTCATAGCAGCACAATTCACCATAGCTAAGATCTGGAAACAGCCTAAGTGCCCATCAGTAGATGAATGGATTAGAAAACTGTGGTACATCTACACGATGGAATACTATGCTGCTGTAAAAAAGAAGGAACTCTTACCATTTGCAACAGCATGGATGGAACTGGAGAGCATTATGCTAAGTGAAATAAGCCAGTCAATGAAGGAAAAATGCCACATGATCTCACTCATTCATGGATAATAGAGACCATTATAAACTCTTGAACAATAATAGATACAGAGGCAGAGTTGCCTCAAACAGACTGTTAAACTACAGCAGGAAGGCCGGGGAGGGTGGGGGGGCTGGAGAGGGGGGGGAGGTAAGAGATCAACCAAAGGACTTGTATGCATGCATATAAGCATAACCAATGGACATAAGACACTGGGGGGAAGGGGAAGCCAGGGGATTGTCAAGGGCGGGGAAAAAAAAAGGAGACATATGTAATACTCTTTGTAATAATTTAAGCAATAAAAAAATTAAAAAAAATAAATAAACAATAAACAATTTTAGTAATAGTTGTCATCTAATAGGAAATCAGAATACAAATGAATCAATGAAAAGAACCATTTTTTACCATTCATTGGTAACTTTGGTTTCCTATTTGTGCAGTCTCTCCTGCTTCTCTCTCTCTCTCTCTCTCTCTCTCTCTCTCTCTCTCTCTCTCTTTTTATCCTCACACAAGAAAATGTTTATTGACTTGGGAGAGAGAGAGAGAGAGAGCCATTGACTCCCATTCATGCTCCCACCAGAGATCGAACCTGCAACCTTTATGGTGTAAGGGAGACACTCCAACCAACTGAACTATCCAGTATCCAGCCGGGCTCTCCTCTATCTCATTACCCATTGGTGATTTCAACAACTGAACATATCACTAGCAGCACTATTCACATTTTTTTTTAATTTAATCCAGTCGAAATGGTTAATCTAGTAGCCTTGGGTAAATACACAGAGAATGTGCGAAAGTGTGAATATCCCATGTCCCGTGTGGTTCAGGGTTCAGGCTCTGGAAGAGGGGCTGCATGCAAATGAAAGAGACAAGACAAGAAATAATAATTTGGAAATTGGGGAGCCAAGCAAGAGCCCATCCCAAGAGGATGGACTCCGCTTTGGCTTAGGCCTTACCATCCTTTTATTCAGTTTGGGATACATCTATTGCCCTTAGACAGGCAAGTTCCAGTAACAGACAGACTATCTTATCAGTAAGGATTTATATGACTATCTGGTGGGGAAGTTGCTTCAGCTACCATTGTCTGGACTGAACAGTGGGTGCATAGCCCTGACCTTTGCCAGGGCTTCAAGGGTCACCAGCATTCTGGGTTCCTTGTCCACACCTCTCTGCTAGAGAAGACAATAGGCAGCTTCCCACAGGAAAGCATTTACAAGCCATTGTGATGGTCTTGAATCACTATTTTGGGGGCCTAAAATGAGAAATTGGGTACTGAAGAAGATAAAGCTTTTGGGAGATTAAGGAAGTTCCAAATATATTTGAAGCCATTCTGAAATTACTGCCTTAGGGCCCTGTGTAATTCATCATATTTAGGAGAAAGTAGGTGCAATGGTAACAAATACTTGCACAGTCTGTCAATTCACTATTTGTAATCTAAATGAAGCTGTCCAAAGATATATGTCTACATGAATCTGTTAGTTTTTCCAACTACAAAATGAAATAATTGTTCCTTAGTGTAATGCTCAGCAGTATTGCTATAAACAAGTATGATTGCACTGTGCTTTCTTTATATTTTTCTAATAATTTCCTTTTCACTGACAAACTGAGAACTTAAACCTAGCTTTACTTAAATGCCCTAAAAGTAAATTTACCTACCTTTATGGCTTCGCAACAATAGTTTCTGTCTTAAAGTTAATATTTTCATTAACATTTTAATAGCTAAAATAGTGTAGCTTGTACTTAGCAGCACATTACAATCTGTATTTAAATGAGAATCTTGTAAAAGAGCAACATAAAAAATTACTTGTGTTAGAAAAGTTGCTTTTCTGGGTTTTGTTTTTGTGTTTTATTTGTGGCATAACCTCTCTACATATTAGAAAAAGATTAAGGCAACTCTTTTTGAAGTTACTGAATGGATTCTTGAGAAAAGGTTACGAGAGTCAATCTTCTATTTTTAATGAGAATATCTTACTTTGATATGTGAAAAATAACACCCAAGAATTGAGGTTTTTGAAATCAAAATTAATCTGCTCATTTCAGATTTGGAAATCAAAGGCAAACTAAAATCTTTTAGCTCATATTTGTTAGATATAGATGAAGAGATTATGATAGATGACAGATAGATAGATAGATAGATGATAGATAGATAGATGTAACCAGACTTAAGACTGTTTAGAAGAATGGGAATGTGTCATTTTTCAAGATGCCACTTAATAAGCCACAACCAGAGAAGTCCTATTACATAATTCCTGGATACCTGACATAATTTGCCTTATGTACATTTTTATCTCTCTTTTGCCACTATCTTCCCCTAAACCCATCCCCCACACATACACACACACCTATTTTATCTCTATTACAAAACCCCAATTGCTCCTATCTCTGCTTCTGCCTTCTCTAATCATGTTGTTTGAAATCAGACTGCCTGAGTTCAAATCTCTTTTAGCCACTTCCTAGCCTTATGGTCTTATCAAGTCTTCTAATCTCTTTATAGTTCAGTATCTGTATATTTGAAGTGGGGATAATGATGGTTCTACTTCACAGACTTGTTATGAAGGTGAAAAATGCATGTGAAGTACTTTAACATAGTGCTTGCAATAAATATAAGCTATTTATTACTTTAAATTTTGCTGTTATTTTTCTTCTATCAGACTTCTAAATATCCTACAGTTATTAAACCAGCTCCTTAAAGCATCCTCTTCCCTGTACTAAAGAGAAAAGACAAGGGCTTTTTTCTCACCCCACTTTGCCTCAGTCTCATTTGCTTCTCATTGTCAAGAGAAAGAGACCAGCAAATTAAATAAGCATATTTTTGACTGGTGAAATCCAAATCCAAAAAGCAACATATAAAAACAATGCAGAACATCAACAGTTGTTCTTTAATAACTCTATTTTTCTAAGCTTCCTGACACCTAGGCCACAGTATTTCTGCATACTTTGTCTTGGTCCCCTATCCCATGTCTTGCCAACCTAACTTGACTTTGTACATTGTAGCATTTTCTTCTTTCTTCTGTAGTCAGTTAATTTAATTCCATATCAACAAGCATTTACTGAACTATTGAGCACCTGGCCCTGTCTTAGGATATCCAGAAGGTGCAGGGAGGCAGGGAGTTTTTATGAAACAAAATTTTGAAATACCACATTACTTTTTACCAAACAAGAAATTATATTTGTATAAAATTAATATAAAATTATTAGAAAATCCTGCAAGAAGGGATATTCATTTCATCATATGTACTGCAATTATTTGTTTATACATTTTTTCTATCACCATAATATGACTTCCTTCAGGCCAAGTAAATGCCTCAGTAATGCTGTCTAGCTGCTATAGTCTTTTTCTTGCAGGGGATACTCAGCAGATGTTTATGAACAGGTGGAAGGATAAAAGCATGAGATCTGGGTCTTAACCTCAAGTATCTTACAGCTAGTAGAAAGAACCACCTGTGGATACATAAATACCAGTAATCCTCATCCCAGCTTACATTTCTAGTCCCTAACCTCTTCTACCCCCCATTTACTCAGTCCACAGAAAATATGACCTGTATGCTTACATTTCTCTTCCACAGTTTCTTCTGCCTAGGGTTCCCTTCCTCTCATTTTCTTCCTAATGAACTGTTATATCTTAGTTATAACTCTAATAGGGTCTTCTTAGTGAAGTCTTTTCTGTGCATCCTCCCCAAGCAGAATGAATACCTCTGTCTTCTGCCTACCTGTATCCATTTTCATGTACCTTTCTTAGCATTAGTACATTGAGTCATAATTACCTATTTATCTTCTCTTTAGCTTTAATGTGATTGGGGCTTTAATTTATCTATGTAGTTCTAGGTTTGATGACAGTGTCTGGCATATAGTTACCACTCAACATATAAGTTGAGTGCAAAACATGAATGAATCAATTAATCAATGGTTCAAGAAATTATTACTATAAATGCTATAACAGCAGTAAAATAAAGATATAATAATTGTTAAATTGTGTACTATGGTCTCAAATGCCAAGTTCAAATTCCCCTTTTCATGGTTAAATTTCTCATCATCTCAGTCCCACTCCTCTTTTACTTTTGTCAGTTCCTGTATCTTCTGTCTGTCCTTGATTTTTCCATTACCATCACCTGTTATTATAATAAACTATCTGAGCATTCAGAACAAATATGTGTACAGAAACAAACAAAACAAAATTAACCATAGGTGAAATTACATCACCTGAAGTACAATATTAACATGCATAATTGATTGAGGGATATTCTAGTTAACTGCAAGGAATTTTTGAAGTCATCTGGTTGACTGATTCCCAAACCTCTCTTAACATTATAGACCACCTACAAGAACTTTTTAAAAATATAATCTTGTACTTCACTCTGAGATTTCAATTCTCAGGAGATCTGAAATGGGGTCTGTGAACCTACATTAAAAGCAAGCCTACTTGATACTTTTAATATAAACTGTCCATGTACTATTTTGGAAATACTGATCTAGTCCAACTCCTTAACAAAAGTGGAATCCCCTTTATAAAATTCTTAACATGTGGACATTCAGTAACTCAAGGCAGCCCATTACATTGTTGGATGATTCTAATTGAAAGTTCTTGCATGTTAAACAAAAGTCCTAGAAATTTTCCCTAATAGTGTGCTTCCAGCAATCTCAGAATGAACCCTTTATAGTCAGACATGCAGTTGGCCCATTGTTTTACTTAAATATTTCTAAAGAAAAAAATAAAAACATAAATTCTGTCTAAGGGACTAAGGCATGTGTTTATCAAGGAATCAAATTGTAATACAGGTACATTTATATTGATAAAGCAGAAATTATCCATAGGTTTATTCCCTTAGTTAACAGCTAAGCTTTCTTTGAGAGTTCTTTCAGCAATGACTTCCAGTAACAAATCTTATCTGAGTATTTTAGAATAACATATGTCACTTTAATGACAACAATCAGTTTGAGTAGTTTGAGAGGTTTGATTGAAAAGGCCCACTAGCCTACTGAGATATATCAAGGCTAGAATTGGATTTAACTCCAGCTTCAGGCTGTTCCTGGACAGAAAGAGCCCCATCTACTTCTGGACTTCCTCAAGACAGAAAGACAAGCTTGGGAAGCTTGTGCCAAAATAATCATACCACTGAGAATAGTGCACAATTGGGGTAGGAAGTGGAATGATAAAGAGGATTTACATTGAAACTGAGGAGAAGGAGGGTGGGGAAGCTAGACAGTGAACAAAGGAACTCAGTGTGTAACTGCCAAGCCATTTCTTTTCACCATGTCTTCCTTCCCAGTAAGCGTGTCTCTTCCATAGCTTAATTTAGGCTCTGTCATGATCCTATAGAACAGCGGTTCTCAACCTGTGGGTCACGACCCCTTTGGGGGTCGAATGACTCTTTCACAGGGGTCGCCTAAGACCATCAGAAAACACATATATAATTACATATTGTTTTTGTGATTAATCACTATGCTTTAATTATGTTCAATTTGTAACAATGAAATTGGGGGTTACCACAACATGAGGAACTGTATTAAAGGGTCGCGGCATTAGGAAGGTTGAGAACCACTGCTATAGAACAACACCCAGGGGCGACTTAGGTGTGGCTGTCCTATTCCGGTGGCCAGCTGGGGTGGGAGGGAAAGGTTGTTTACTCTGGGTCTCCATCCAACTCAGCCACCAGGGCAGGGTTAGAATGAAAATAAAGCTAGGAGAGCTGTAATTCTGTCTTCGAAAAGTTAATCCGCAACTGCAGTTCCAGAGTGCAACCAACCTGGAAGAGGGATGTACAAATAAATCTCACCTTGGAGAGGAGAGGATGTAACAACCCATACCACTAACTGAAAACAACACTCTGACAAAAACATGGAAGGGTGTGGGCAGAATAAATGAGATTATCTGGGTTAAAACTCAGCAACTCTTTTTTCACTAATGGCAATCAGGGAGGCAGATGTCACCTTCCACCACATAATAGGCACCTGGCTGACTGACCTAAGGCAAAAATAGGCAGGATAAGAGGGAGCGGGAAAGAAGTGGGAAATAATATTAAAGTAGGGAAAAATCAGGAAAAAGGAAATTGAGATAGGAAAGGGATATAATTAAGGGTGGTTATAGCATCCCCGACCCTCCCAGAAATATAAGTAATGGCAGCCAGTCTTTTAACTGTTTCCCCCCCCCCACAAAGTAGTGAATTCCTCCTTTTTTGATGGTACTTTTACTGTTCTAGACTTATTTCAATAAAAAATGCTAAAAACCCAACAACAAATAAAACAATAACATACATGCAGCTAAGTACAAAGCCCCATGCCAGGAGATGAAATTTATTAAAGTTGTCCTCTCTCTGCTATTCTTTACCAGAGGCCCAGTGCATGAATTCGTGCATGGGTGGGGTCCCTCGGCATGGCCTGTGGGGATTGGGCCAAATCTGGCAGTCCAATGCCACCTGCCGATCCTGCCTGTTGCTCCTGCTCATCCTGGCCCTGTTGCACCTGCTGTGGGCTCATGCCAAGTCAGTCCTGATCGGGAGAGGCGCTTGCCAGCCGGTTATGAACCCTGTGTCTGGCGCCCATCCCGAGGGGTGTGTGTGTGGGGGGGGGTCTGGATGTGATCAGCCCTCTGGTTTGGCAGTGGGATGCCCTTGCTGGCCCAGGATCCAGATCCATCTCACTGAAGTTCATACCGGTTGTTGGGAGCCACCTGGTGGCCGCTTTTATATCGTTTTTTCCTTATGGAGTGTCTAGGGTGGGGAAGTGGCTGTGGGGCCCAAGGCCAACTTCCAGGAGGCTGGTGGCGCTGTTGGAATCTTGCTGGTGGCACCGGTCCATTGGTGCCTGGCCCATTCTCTGGAGATTGGACCTGTAGGACTACTGAGGGAGTGAGTGGCTGGCGCCATGTTGGTGGGCTGCTGGGACAGGTCAGTCAGCTGAGCAGCACTCCTGCTGTGGGGTGCACTGACCATTGAGCGTCTACCCCATGGTGGTCAGTGTGCATCATAGCGACCAGTCAACTGGTTGTTCGGTCGCTTAGGCATATATATATATATATATATATATATATATATATATATATATATATATAATAGAGGCCTGGTGCATGAAATTTGTGCACTGGGATGGTCCCTCAGCCCAGCCTGCACCCTCTCGCAGTCCAGGAGCACTTGGGGGATGTTCTACTGACAGCATAGGCCTACTCCTCCCCCACGGGGAGCGGGCCAAAGCCATAAGTCATACATCTTTAGTGTTGCTGCAGAGGCAAGAGAGGCTCCCACTACTGCCACTGCGCTTGCCAGCTGTGAGCCCAGCTTCTGGCTGAACAGTGCTCCCCCTGTGGGAGTGCACTGACCACCAGGGGGCAGCTCCTGCATTGAGTGTCTGTCCCCTGGTGGTCAGTGCATGACATAGTGACCAGTTGTTCTGCTGTTGGGCTGAAACTGGCTCTCTGACATCCCCCAAGGGATCTGGGATTGCGAGAGGGTTCAGGCCAGGCCGAGAGATCCCACCAGTGCATGATTGGGGCCAGGGAGGGACAGGAGAGATTGGCCAGCCGGGGACGGATCATGGGAGGGCTCTAGTGCATGCCCAGCCTGTCTCCCTCAGTCCCATTTGGCCAAACCCCAGCAGCAAGCTAACCTACCGGTTGGAGTGTCTGCCCCCTGGTGGTCAGTGCATGTCATAGCAAGCAGTTGAGCAGCCTTAGCCTATCATTAGCATATTACTCTTTGATTGGTTGAATGGTAGACTGGATGACTGGACACTTAGCATATTAGGCTTTTATTATATAGGATGATGTAAATGCATCATAATAGAGGCTGCATGGTAAGGCCTAACACATCCCCTCTATTAAAGAAATTGGGGACCATATTGTCACGCACTCATTCAGCGAACATCTCCAGTGCTTTCTCTAGCCCTGAGCAGTCTTTCTGTTCCAGGCCTGCAGGGTGGGGGGTAGTGGGGCAGCCACTGCGTCACAGCCCCCAGCAGCAGTCACTTCAGTGGCTCTGCTGGGTGACTCCCCAGCATGCATCAATGGTCTCAATGGGAGTCCCAAATTTCCTAATAAATCTCCAAACAAAATTAATTTTAATGGCTTTAATTAGCCGTAATGGACTATTCCTATTAGTATTTGCTTTTTTTGTGAGGTTGTTGAGGAAATACTTAGAGAGGAAGAAAACAACAGGCCAATGAGAGAAACGATTGGTCCAATATCTTTTGAAATTAATTGCCTGTAGCTATCTACTCAAATCTTCTTCTGTATGCAGTGCTCACACTTCACTTGGAGCGGGCAGGGGCCCGGCTCTAGTGACTTGAAGGAAGCACTGTGAGAGCAGCAACCGCTGGTCGCCCCTGGCGCTTCTGGTGGTATCCTTTCTTCCTTGTGGAACATCTAGGGAGAGGAAGTGGCTGCAGTGCCCGAGGCTGAGTTCCAGGAGGCCAGCAGTGCTGTCAGGATCGTGCCAGCAGTGCTGGTCCATTGGTGCCTGGCCTGTACTCTGGTGATTGAACCTGCAAGACTACTAAGGGAGCCAGTCCCCAGTTCTGCCCCGACTCCACCACCAATTGATTGGAGCCTGAGGGCTGGGAGGAGGCACCAAGCAGTCTTCCTTCTGCCTGCCTGCTCACCAATCACTGCTGCCACAGATTCATCTGTGCCTGAGGGAACCCCGGTTCCCCCGTTAGCCATCCCCTGATCAATGGAACCTGCTGTTCAGTCATCCATCAGGTCATTTAGGAATGTCGGCCTAAATGACTGGCTTTTTATATATTAGGATAGATAATAGCACTTATCATTTTCTGCCATAGCACATATAGAAATCTGCAATTATCTCATTAATTTTTTTCCTGTTTTCTTATTTACTGCCTATTTCCCTTCCAGTAGAATGTCAGATACATGAGGATAGGGGTTATTTATTGTTTATTACATATATTCCCCGGACATAGAAGAGTACCTGGACACAGCAGGCACTCATTAAACACTGATTGATTGAATGAATGA
Source organism: Myotis lucifugus (assembly GCF_000147115.1). NCBI lineage: Eukaryota > Metazoa > Chordata > Mammalia > Chiroptera > Vespertilionidae > Myotis > Myotis lucifugus. The sequence goes on along the minus strand of NW_005871050.1, from coordinate 30,598,083 downwards.
ATGAATGAATGAATGATGAGGATCACTGAGCAGGCAGAATAAACCCTTAAGAGACATTCAAACTATTAGCCTGTAAAACCCTGTGTCTTCTAGCCCATGTTTACTAACCAAACCTTATAATCTGCTCTCCCTTCAGGTACTTCAACTCTTCTCACACACCACACTCTTCCTACCTCAGAATATTGTCACATGTGCCATTTCATTTTACCTAGAATGCTACTCCCTAGATTGGCAACCTCTCATACTTAAGTTCTCTTTCAAAAAGGTACCTAAATGAGACCTTCTTGGCCATAGCATATAAGTAGTCCCACCAACTGCCCATCTTGTTATTTTCTGTCACTTTACATTGTTCATTTCCTTCAAATCATTATTTATTGGTAATTTTTATTTACATATCGAATTGCTTCTTTTTAAAAATGTATCTTTATTGTTGAAAGTATTACAGATGTCGCTCTTTCCCCCATTGATCCCCTCCTTCACCCCTCCCCAGGCCTTCACTGCACTATCATCTGTGTCCATGGGATATATATATATATATATATATATATATATATATATATATGCGCGACTGGCTGACCAGCTAGTAGCTATGACGTGCACTGACCACCAGGAGGCAGACGCTCAACGCAGGAGTGGAAAACACAGGCATGGAAGCATGGAACAGACTGATGAATTTCAGAGGGAAGGGGTTAGGGGGGAGGGCAGGAAGAAATTAACCAAAGATCTTATATGCATACTAGAGGCCCAGTGCACAGATTCGTGGATCAGTGGGATTCCTTGGCCTGGCCTGTAGAAATTGGGCCCAAACAAGCTCTCTGACATCCCCTGAGGAGTCCCAGATTGCAAGAGGGTACAGGCCAGGCTGAGGGATCCTACTGGTGCATGGGACACCTAGTATGTATATAAGTTCTTTGGTTAATATGTTCCTGCCCCCCTCACCCCCTTCCCTCTGAGATGTCTCAGTCTTTTACATAAAGGAGGCAAGAGCATACAATGGAATAAAGACAGTCTTTTAAAAAAATGGTGTTGGGGCCCAGCCAGCATCACTCAATGGTTGAGTGTCAACCCATGAACCGAGAAGTCACACTTCCATTCATGTTCAGGGCACATGCCCATGTTGTGGGCTTGATCCCCAGTGGGAGGTGTGCGGGAGGTGGCTGATCAATGTTTCTAACTCTATCCTCCCTTCCTCTCTCTTAAATCAATTGTGTGTGTGTGTGTGTGTGTGTGTGTGTGTGTGTATGAATGGTATTGGGAAAATTGCCAATCACATATCTGATAAGGGGTTATTTATATTTCCAGAATATAAGGAACTGTTAGGAACTCATACAACTTAACAAGAGGGGGGCAAACAATCCCATTAAAAATGGGCAAAGGAGTTTTTTAATTGCTGCTTTTATTTCATCAGTTGTCATAAGCCATTCAAGTTTTCTGTTTTTTCCTGATTCAGTTTTGAAAAGTTATATTTTTCTAGGAATTTTTCCATTTTGTCCAGGTTGTCCAGCTTGTTGGCATATGGTTGTTCATAGTATCTTATTACAATCCTTTTTATTTCTGTGGTGTCCAGTGTTACTTCAACTCTTTCCTTTCTGATTTCATTTATTTTTATTCTCTCTATGTTTATTGATGAGTCTGGCTAAAGGTTCATCAATCTTGTTTATCTTTTCCATGTGTCAGCTGTACCAACATTTATTTCCACTCTGATCTTTATTATTCCCTTTCTTCTACTTACTCTGGGCTTTTCTTGTTGTTCACTTTCTAATTCTTTAACTTGTATGGTTATATAACTTAATAAAAGTTTTTCTTGTTTCTTGAGGTAGGCCTATATACAGTACTATGAACTTCCCTCTCAGGACTGGTTTTGCTGTGCCCCATAGATTTTGGGTCATGTGTGTTCATTTTCATTTGTTTCCAAGAAGTATTCGATTTCTTCCATGATTTCATTGGTAAGCCATTCATTGCTTAATAACATGCTATTTAGCCTCCATGTGTTTGAATATTTTGGGTTGATTTAATTGTAGTTGACTCTAGTTTCATGTCATTGTGACCTGAGAAGATGCTTGATATGATTGCAATCATCTTGACTTTGTAGACACTTAACTTGTGTCCTAACATGTGGTCTATCTTTGAGAATGTCCCCATGTGCACATGAGAAGAATGTATACTCTGCAGCTTTGGGGTGAAATGTTCTGTAAGTATCAATTAAATCCATTTGATCTAGTGTGTTGTTTAGGGTTGCTGTATCCTTGTTTATTTTTTGTCTAGAAGATTTATCCAGTGATGTCAGTGGGGTGTACAAGTCCCCTACTATAATTGTATTGCTATGGATCTCACCCACCTCATACCTTCTAGAGTGGATACCATCAATAAATCAACAAACAACATGTGCTGGTGAGGAGGTGGAGAAAAAGGATCCCTAGTACACTGCTGGTGGGAATGCAAACCAGTGCACTCTCTATGGAAAAGAGTGTGGAGTTTCCTACAAAAATTAAAAATGAAACTGCCATTTGACTCAGTGATCTCACTTCTAGAAATATATCCTATGAAGCCTGAAACACCGAGCAGAAAGAATATATGCACCCCTATACTTATAGAAGCATTATTGACAATATCTAAGATCTGAAAACAGCCCAAGTGTCCATCAGTAGTTGAGTGGATTAAAAAAAAAAAACTTGCCATACATTTACACAATGGAATACTATGCAGCTGTAAAAATGAAAGATCTCTTAATCTTTGAGACAACATGGATGGACCTGGAGAGTATTATGCTAAGTGAAATAAGCCAGTAAGAGAAAGACAAATATCACATGATTTCACTCATATGTGGAATCTTATGAACAAAATAAACTGACAAAATAGATCCAGGGATATAGAAGTATGCAACAGACTGAGGATTCTCGGAGAGAAGGGGGTGGGGCAGCGGGGATAAATTAACCAAAGAATATATATGCATATATGCATAAACCAGGGACACAGACTATAGTGTGGTAAAGGCTGGGGAGGGGTTTGGAGTGGGAAGAAGGAGGTAAATGGGGGGGAAAAGGGCACCTCTCTAATACTTTCAACAATAAAGACAGACTTAAAAAGGCAAGAAAGAAAAGGACCACAGAGGCTTGAGCCATTCAGAAATAAATATGCAATTCTAAGTTTTTAAAAAATGGGCAAAGGATCTAAATAGACATTTCTCCAAAGAGGACATACAGATGGCCAAGAGACATATAAAAAATGCTCAAAGTTATTAATCATCAGAGAGATGCAAATTAAAATGACAATGAGGTTTCCCCTCATACCTGCTGGAATGGCTATCAACAAATTAACAAATGCTGAAAAGGGAACCCTAGTACACTACTGGTGGGAATGAAGACTGGTGCAGCCACTATGGAAAACAGTATGGAGTTTTTCCCAAAAATTAAAAATGGAATTGCCATTTGACCCAGTGATCCCAAAACACCAATCAGAAAGAATATATGAACCCCTATGTTCATAGCATTGTTATTTACAATAACTAATATCTGAAAATAGCCCAAGTATGAATCAGTAGATGAGTGAATAAAAAGTTGTGGTATATTTACACAATGAATTACTACATAGCTGTAAGAAAAGAAGGATCTCTTACCCTTTGAGACAGCGTGGTGGGACCTGGAAAGTATTATGCTAAGTGAAATAAGCCAGTCAGAGAAAGATAAGTATCACATGATCTCACTTATCTATAGAATCTATTGAACAAAATAAACTGATGAAGAAAATATATCTAATTGCTTCTTTATTGTCTACACCCCACCCCATTTGAAGTCTATGAGGACATAGACTGTGTCTTTTTTTCTCAACTCTGTATCCCCAACACCTAATAGAATCTTTGATACGGAGTTGACTATTAAATGTTTGCTGATTGAATAAGTACTCACAAAAATGAATACATGTATTACTAATATTCTTTCTCCCATCATTCAATGTGCAGACATGCCATCCTAAGGCCTAGTGTGTTTTATGATATTCTAGGCATAGCCATGTGATCTCAGCCCACATAAGAGGAAACCTTATATTAGGAAAGTCTTGATAATCTGAATTATATGTCAATCATTTGAAATGAAGATTACAAAAGTAATTTATTTTGAAAGGAATAACTGTAAGGAAAGGATACACATCTATTTCCATTTCTTTTTTTTGTGATTGTTTATGATATAATATTTATTTATTTATTTATTTATTTATTTATTTATTTATTGTTTAAAGTATTACATATGTCTCCTTTTTCCCTGATTGACCCCCCCCCGCCAATCCCGCCCCCCAGGACAAGCCCCCACCACCCCAGTGTCCCTGTCCATTGGTTATGCTAATATGCATGCATACAAGTACTTTAGTTGATCTCTTACTCCCCTTCCCCTGCCTTCTCTCTGAGATTGGACAGTGTTTCCATTTCTTATGCACAAAGTAGTTTGGGTCCAAAGCTTGATTTTCTTTAGAACTATACTGTTATCATATAAATGCATAGATGGTCTTTCTCTGTTGCTAGTGGGAGTGGGGTTATTACAACTGTATCATTACCACACTTGGAGCAACACAATACACCATGCTATTATTGTCACAAGCAGCAAATTCCCAATTGGATGCCACAGAATCTTTTGGGAGTTTTGCTATTTTGGGCTAGTAATGTATTTTAATTAGGCCACCTTCCATTTGTTGCTATCCATGGCTGGGCTCCCTTCTTTGTTTTGCTTGGTTGGGAGCAGGCATGTATAGGCTACTGATTAAGGCCTCCTGTTGCTAGCACTTGCTGTCTCCCTCTCTCTCCTGATTGTTCACCCTCCCACCTGTTCTGGAACTTTCTAACACTCCATGATTTTGAGCAGCTGTTGTCTCTGTTTCTGAGACTGGCATATGTCCAACATGGGGGTTTATATAACTAGACCCTGGAAGGTATATTTCGCAAGTGGGGCCACCTCAAATATTTTATTTACTTTAAGATAAATCACTTCTGCCTTCCTATTCTTATTAGTGTCATGTCTCTAAACTTTCTGGAGTAATGTTTACAACTTCAGCAGATATGTGTACTACATATAGACTTGCCACTTCTGATACTAATTTTTGTCTCTATCAGACATTCAGTAAGTATTGTTTAATCAAATTGGATCAAATCTGTAAGCTTATTAGTGTCATTAGAGGAGGTATAATCCAAAAGGACTGTCTTCCTAGGAAGGAAATATTTTCATTCCTTTTGAGAATTGCATCTGTGTAGGCAACATGTATAGGTGAGATTAAGACTAATTAGTAACTTCTAGCTTCTGTCAGTAATAGTAAGGGTATTTAGTAGTAAGTGTAATAGTAAGGGTATTTAGTAGTAAGTCTGTGGTTTAGTTTCTGATTTAGTTACTATTGAAAGTATCTAATATATATATATATATATATATATATATATATATATATATATCATTATAAGTAGATGTTGGAGTTTTGGAATGAGGATTCTGGTTTAAAATATCAGAAATTGGACTGAGAAACCAAGATGGCGGCATAGGCAAACACCTGAAATTGCTGCCTCACACAACCACTTCAAAACTACAACTAAAAGACAAAACGGACATCACCCAGAACCACAGGAAGGCTGGCTGAGTGGAAATTCTACAACTAGAAGGAAAGAGAAAAGCGCACTGAGACTCAGAGGAGGTGCGGTGTGGAAGTAAAGTGCAGAGGTACGGAGTTGTGCATGGAAAGGGCTGGCAACTGAGGATGCGGTTGTCTTTTTCAATCTGGAGGGAGACACAAGCTCCCGACTGCTCTGAACTGCAGTTCCTGGCAAGTCTCTGGGGACCCAGACTCATACAGGGAGAAACTGGACTGTCTGGCATCGGGCAGATCTCTAGGGCGGCTTTCTCTCAGAGGTGTTTGCAGCGATTACCACGGGACACTGAGACCCGGGGCCTCTTAGGGCAGGACTGAGGATCAGCCATAGCTGTTTGCTCTGCCCTGTTGATTCCCTGAGATTCCGCCCCACCCAAGCTGTGTGCAGAGGCTTTTGCATATGAATACCTGTCCCTTTGCAATCTACAATTACCTAACAAACTGAAGCTGGGTCAGAGAGACCCAGAATATCCAAAAGAAGGAAAGAAGGCCCAAGGCCCTAGAGCAGCTTGCATTGCTTCACAGCTGGGCCTCATCTGGGCACCTCCAAACCCCAAATAAAGAAGAGGAATCTGCAGACCTCTCCATAGCTCCTGCTCTGTAGCCTCAGGCAGTGGCTAAATTAGCACCTCCTTAGAGATCCAAGAGCCAGTGTACCCAGTGGTCAGAGTGGGACCATCCAGATTACAACTCCTTAGATCCATAAGGGACACACTCAGGGGGCAGACTCAGTGAGCACCAAAGCCCCACTGAAGCAAGTCTTGCCTCATAAGGGTGTCTCCAGCACAGAAGTTCTCCCACCATAGACACAGCTGATTCTCACAGCCAGTTGGCCTGGAGGTCAATTCCTCCCAGTAATACCTACAACAATCAAGGCTTAACTACAACAAGACTGTGCACACAGCCTACAAAGGGGTGCACCAAGAGTGTCCACCTCAGGTAATTGGGGAGGCTGAACCACTAGGCCCTATAGGACACCTAGCACAGAAAGCCACTCTATCAACACAGGGAAGCATAAAAAATGCGGAGACAAAGAAACAGGTCACAAATGACAGAAATGGAGGAAAGCAAACTACTGGATATAGAGTTAAAAACCACAGTTATAAGGTTTTTCAAGAATTTTCTAGAAACCGCCAATAAATCTAGTGAGACCCTCGAGGATATGAAAAAGGACCAACTAGAAATTAAGAATACACTGACTGAAATAAAAAATAACACACAGAGATCCAACAGCAGACTAGAGGATCGCAAGAATCAAGTGAATGATTTGAAATATGAAGAAGCAAAAAAACACCCAGCCGGAAAAGCAAAAAGAAAAAAGAATAAAAAAATATGAAGATAGTGTAAAGAGCCTCTGCGACAACTTCAAGCGTACCAACATCCGAATTATGGGGGTGCCAGAAGAAGACAGAGAGCAAGATATAGAAAACCTATTTGAAGAAATAATGACAGAAAACTTCCCCTACCTGGTGAAAGAAATAGACTTACAAGTCCAGGAAGCTCAGAGAACCCCAAACAAAAGGAAACCAAAGAGGACCACACCAAGACACATCATAATTAAAATGCCAAGAGCAAAAGACAAAGAGAGAATCTTAAAAGCAGCAAGAGAAAAACAGTTACCTACAAGGGAGTACCCATACAATTGTCATCTGATTTCTCAACAGAAACTATGCAGGCCAGAAGGGAGTGGCAAGAAATATTCAAAGTGATGAATAGCAAGAACCTACAACCAAGATTACTTCACCAAAGCTATCATTCAGAATTGAAGGTCAGATGAAGAGCTTCACAGATAAGAAAAAGCTAAAGGAGTTCATCACCACCCAACCAGTATTATATGAAATGCTGAAAGCTATTCTTTCAGAAGAGGAAGAAGAAGAAAAAGGTAAAGATACAAATTATGAACAACAAATACATGTCTATCAACAAGTGAATCTCAAAATCAAGTGAATAAAAAATCTGATGAACAGAATAAACTGGTGAATATAATAGAAGCAGGGGCATAGAAAGGGAGTGGACTGACAATTCTCTGGGGGAAAGGGCTGTGGGGGGTGCTGGAAGAGCCTGGACAGAAATTGTACACCTGTTGATGAGAACAGTGTGTGTGGGGGGGGTAAGGGCAGAGGGTGGGGTGGGAACCGGATGAGGGGAGCTATGGGGGAAAAAAAGAGGAACAGCTCTAATAATCTGAACACTAAAGATTTAATAAAAAATATCAGAAAATGTGCCTTTAATATACATAAATTCAAAAGTATATGAGAAAATTTTGAAAAAGGAATTAAAACCAAAAGTTTTAGTTAATGTTACAACAGAAAATAAAATTGAATCATATAACAACATGTAAGTTTCTCTATTTTCAAAAAATAGTATCAAAAGTAAGGAAACAATATCAAAAATAATAAAAACCTATAAAATATTTGATGCACTCCATCAGTAGATGAATGGATAATTAAACTGTGGTACATTTACACAATGAAATACTTGGCCATAAAAAGAAAGAAATCTTACCCTTGCGACAGCCTGGATGGACCTGGAGAGTATTCTACTAAGTGAAATAATCCAGTTAGAGAAAGACAAGTACCATATTATTTCATTCATATGTGGAATTTAATGAACAAAATAAACTAGCAAACAAAATAGAAACAGACTCAGATACAGAGAATGGGCTGACAGCTATTAGAGAGGAGAAGGTTGGGGGAGCTGGGTGAAAAAGGTGAAGGGTTAAGCTAAGGAGAAAAAAACAACTCATGGATTTAGAGAATAGTATGGTGATTACCAGAAGGAAAGTGGGGTATTTTGAGGTAAAAGAGGTTAAAATAGGAATAAATGATGATGGAAGGATACTTGACTTGGGGTGGTGAATACACAATATAATATACAGATGATGTATTATAGAATTATACATATGAAACCTATATAATTATAGTAAGCAATGTCACCCCAATAAATTCAATAAAAAAGAAAAAAAGAAATATTTGATGCACCAAATAATTTGCACTGTCAATGATTTCCAAAGGCCTCAAGTTTCTTATATATAATCACCAGTCTAAAATTTGTGTGATTTGTACAAACTCCCTAGTTCCATAATCCAGGTATACAAATAAATATTGTAGTTTTCCCTTTCTCTATTAAGATCCAATATCACTAACTCTCAATTTTGTTTTTCATTCCTGGGCCATAACAATGCTAACTCAGATTTACTTTGTCTAAATGTCATTTGCTTTGATAATCTTAGAAACCATTTCTCTCAGACATCCTGACAGCAACAACCAGCTCTGTCTGAAACTCCTCCTAAATTTGTTGGGGTCATTTGACTCTACCTCCACTGTGCATCTCCTGCTTCTTTCATTCACCTCAGCAACAATAAGCAAAAGTGTTTACTTTATTTTTCACTTAGCAAATGATACCAGCCTGTAGCATTTACAATTTTCACCATACATAATTGAGAGATAATTAAAACAGAAATAATATAAAACTTACTTTCAAGATTTGGTCAATAATAAATTTATGGTCTTCTGATTTGGGCACTTTAGTAATGTAGTATTCTTCTTACAGAGCTATCAATTTGTGCTTAGCCATCATTTATTTTCTTACTTACAAGATTACCATAATTTATGTAAAATTAGTGCAAAAATTCAGTTGCCTTGAATTCAAATCTGGTTGAGAGACTTGGAAATTAGGTGGACTGTGCTTTTCCATCCCCCTCTAAATCTGAAAAACCTATGATTTTCCTTTCCCTGGAGGCAGGCAGTCTGCTGGATTACCTGGAGACAAGTCTACTCCAAAGACAGAAACTCAAGAACACCCCAGAATCTATCTACACTAATAAAAGACAAACATGCAAATTGACCATACCTTCACTATGCCTTAAGCCACACCCATCAGCCAATCAGAGTGGCTATATGCAAATTAACCCAACCAATATGGCAGTTAATTTGCATATACCGGCTGGGAGCGAAGACTGAAGACAACGTGGAAGCGAAGCACTACAGAAGGGAGCAAAGTAGAGGTGGTGGAGACAGAACGGAGCCAAGGCTGCAGAGGTGGGAGGCAGGAGGGGAAACCCAGCCGCAGAGGTTGAGAGCAGGAGGGCAAACCCAGCCAGAGTGGCTGGGAGCGGGAGGGCAAACCCAGCCGGAGCGGGTGGGAGCTGGAGCGAAGCCCGCCTCAGCAGGTTTCGCTCCCTTCTCTGCTTCGCTCCAGCCACAGGAAGCCCTATTCTTGCAGGAATCTTCCTGCAACGGGCCTCTAGTATATATATAAAAGCCTAAGCGAGCAAATGACCAAACAACCAGTCGACCAGTTGCTATGATGTGAACTGACCACCAGGGAACAGATGCTCAATGTAGGAGCTGCCCCATGGTGGTCTGTGCGCTCCCACAGTGGGAACATCACTCAGCTGACCAAAGGGTGCCAGAAGCCAGGCTCAATCATGGCAATCACAGCTGCAGTGAAGTGAGCCTCTCCCACCTCCACTGCAGTGCTACCAAGCTGGGAGTGGCATGGTGCCTGGCCTCCTGCCATTTCGCATACTACTACATCCCTTGGGGGATGTCTGACTGCCTTTTTGACCTGATCCCCTCAGGCCTGGTTTCTGTGGTGTAAATATTCTTAAATGGCCTGGCCTGTGGGAATCTGGCCAAAACTGGCAGTCTGACATCCCCTGAGGAGCCCCAGATTGCAAGAGGGCACAGGCTAGGCTGAGGGTCCCTGGGCCTCTAGTATCTGGATATAAAGCAAAAGCTATGCAAGACTACACTGAAGAAAGAGGTTTGATTCAGATTGTACTTATAAAATTTGGTGACACAAAACAATGGTTTTATACATTTAATATACTTCAGAGTAAGCTATCAAGTCTGGTAAAATGCAGATTTTTCAGTCCCTTACCAAAGAGACTGATATTCATTGGATTTGATGTTGGCCCAAGAATTTGCATTTTAAAGAATAAAGCAAGGTGACCACAGACTACTTTTAGCAACTTCTGAACTCTGCTACTGTAGCATGAAAGCAGCCATAGACAATACATAACAAATGAGAATGTCTATATTCCAATGAAATTTTGTTTAAAGAAACATGCCCAATGCTGTGTTTGTCCCATGGGACAGACATCATAGTAAGCATAGTTTTCAGACCCTGACCACTGGCCTAAAGAATTAACTCTTTTTGCAAACTTAAAACTTCTAGTCTCAGGATTTTTTGGTAGCTGGTATAAAGTTTATGTGTGAGAGAAGCATCTATTGGTCAACTGTGGTAGTAAAACCCAGTTCTACTTACAAAATAAAGAGGGAGAACAAATTTCCTTAAGTTGTATACACAAATTAAAGAGTAATTCTTACGACACATTTCCTCTAGACAATCTTTCTAGATTAACCAAGCCCCATCTCCAGTTAGCCAACACACTCTCTTGCTTATGTTTTTCTCCACGATTCGTATTCATAATTCAAAAACCCTCTATAATAGTATGGGACTAGGGGATTTAACAAAAACCATTTTGATAAAGCAAGGATGGAATACACCTGGCATTTGTGCTGCCATTTCCATTTTTTATGCCAATGGCAGACATTGCCAGCCATTTACAATACTCTTTCCTTCTGAGTACATATATGGCCACAAAATCTTTATCAAAAATTCTAGTTATTAATTATCAACTGACCAGAGTTGGGATGTGAGATAAAAATTATGTTATTCCTTAATAAATTAGACTTGCTATGTGGTATTTTTATTATCTGTGGTTATTCTAGCTGGGAAATTTAATATTACTTCTATTATATCTAAATCAATATAATTATGAGCCTCGCACAATGGCGTTCCATAGTATATATTTTGATTAGTTGTCATTGTTTTCCTTTTAGAACGCAAGTATTTTAAATTCAGGGACTATGCCTAATATATCATTCTATACTCTAAGATTATCCCAGAAACAGTTGTTGACCAGATTTATATAGCATTTTAAAAATGAGAATATTAGTGTTAATTACTATGATATCATTAGTATACTAAAAACCACTGCTAATAGTAAATTAATAAATTAATAGTAAATTAATAAATTAAAAATATAACAGTAAATTAAAAAATTAAAAAATATGTTATTGGAAATTAGGAAATTGAAGAGACTTTGGTTTGCTTTTTTGGTCATATATCTACAAAGTTATAGCAATTCCTTAAGATAACATTTTAAATCAATTTGGGTTGATACTGTTAAAATATATTTGGCTACATAATCAAAATGTTTGCTTACTAAGTACATTATAGTTTATAGCATTAAATAGACTCAGTTGCATAGTGTAGTACTTACTCTGCAAACTCATTATATCATGCTAGCTGTTTTAGTAAAACTTGTTGAGTAAAACTTGAAGAAAAATTACCATTTAACAAAGCAAAGCAAGTTTTAGAAAATTTATCATTTTATCCTGGTTCATAAATCTCATATGTAATATGATGGCATTTAAATATTTATAAGCCCTAGCCAGTTTTGCTCAGTGGATAGAGCATCAATCTGCAGACTGAAGGGTCCTGGGTTTGATTCCAGTCAAGGGCACATGCCCAGGTTGTGGGCTCAATCTCCACTAGGGGGCATACAGAAGGCAGCTGATCAATTATTCTCTCATCATTGATGTTTCTATCTCTCCCTCTCTCTTCCTCTTTGAAATCAATAAAAAATATATAAATATTTTATAAGCTGGTAGTGTGTTACTGTTGGTAGGACTGATTACTCAAAAAGGTTGACCAAAAACTCCAATTGAAACTAAGTGAAGAGGACTAATGCAAAACTACCAGGTAGTTTACCCCAAAGTTTCTAGGATATGACAACCATTAAATGGAACTTATCCAGTGGCATGTCTGAGAAGTAATCTCCATCAGACACCCAGCTTTTTACCTAGCAAATTTGATAGAAGCTCAAATACCAAAATAAAAGAGATGGACATTGGCATCCCTTTATATCTAGTATGTGTATTTCAGCACCAAAACCTCCCATATAGACAAAATATATCCTCCAGGTTTTTCCTACAGGCCTAGTGCCTCAGGAAACTTTATCTCACCTCTGGTAGTTTCAAATATTCCTACCAGAATCTGACTTGTTTATTTTTAACCAATTTGCTTCTTTTGAAATATGAAAAAATATCTTCTTACTACTCAACGAAACTGTCAACAACTTAAAGCAAAGAGAGGGCATTTGTTAGAGGTTTTAGGGAGAGCCATCTCCAGAAACAATATGTTCCCCGCTTTTATAGTTCTGATGTCTGTCTTTGAGATATATATGAACCTGTCCACTTTAGGTGTTCTTTAGTGTTGACACTTACTAGGAGAATACAGGGAGTAGAGGGAGTTAATAAGTGAATGTAGAAGAATTCAATACATGCAAATTATGTACAAATTACACATGAGAAGAAACAGTGGAAATTAAATGTTGGTCTAAAGTAAGTCTTGTGAAGGAAAGTCAGGTTAAGCAATCTGTGATGAGAGCTTTGAATATATTGCAGGAATTCAGATCCAGGTGGTTTTTGGACATGCTTTCACCAAAACTTTGACCAGGCTTGTAAACTACTATTTACAAACTCAGTTTACCAAAGAACCCTCATGTTCCAAGGTTTAGGTAAGCCAGACCAGTTACCAGTAAATTTGGATAGTAGATTCAATGTCTTTAGTCTGCATTTTCTGTACTTTTCTCATTCCAGAATGTTCCCATAATAAATGACATATGTGGTTTCAGTATCCTCCCCATGGACTCAAACCTTCCCTCTGGAAAAATCACAATATATGGAAAAGATTTATGGAGCCCATTAAAGTGTTAATGATGAGTAGGATGGTTCAATGTGTTTCCTTTCTCCTGGAAATGTGTCTTGGGGGAAGAAATGACTTATTTGAGCAATTTTGGATATTCCTCAGTTACGTAGAAGAGGTATCAATAATATAGCTGGACTTCTTACTGCCACTTAAATCACAGTACCTATAGGCAATTAACCACTCATAAAGTCAGCTCTATGGCTGACTATGGGAATACAGGTAGGGAAGTTGGGAGAAGCTAGCTTTCCCAGTGTTTGACCTGGACCTATTACTAAGCTTTTTTTTCTTTTAGTCAATTAACTTTGAATTTGTTTTCTTCAAATGAAACTATGATGTAAGTGCTAGAGTGTTCTAAAAGACTTATCCCAAGATTTTCTAGAAAAATAATGTATATTTTATTTTTTGTACAGTGTTATTCTGGGAGAGAGATTGGGAACATTTAGAGAGTTCAAGACAAACCCTAGGATATAGACCCAATTATAAAATGCCAGCCAAGCCTTGGGGAAACTGCTTATCATCCCTAGAGAGCTCATTGCTAAATCAAATGACAAATTTGTTGTTTTTAACCCAAATCAAGTTATTTTATCTATCAAATAATTATCTGGCAGTGGGCATATTTATTGATTTTTTTGTTTTTCTTGGTAAGAGATGGGAAATTAACACTTGTAATATTATAGCCCCATGCTTGAGCCTTAATCATTAGATCAACTTGAATTGTAATATACAAAGCTATTCTTGACCTTAATAAATAGCTTGCCCATTGGTATAGAAGATACAATTTTATTATCCTTTTTATTACTTTCCATATAGTTCCACAAGTTTTAATATTCTATTCCAACCATTCTTAGTTATGAAATTGACAGACATGCCTATCACTGAGCACAGTATCAATGTGTTTTCCCCACAGTGAGTGTATTTGTATCCAGTGAGAATTGAAAATCATAAACTATTTGGCTGGTCCCATTTATCTTAGCTTATTAAAACTATTTTCCATGTGGTAGGAATTCCTATTTAATTTTACTGAAGCAAGATAAATCAATCTAAGTGAATTAAATGTTTCTATTCATTGCTACATCTACAAAATTAGGAAGTTTGGTGGAATTAATATAAGGTAACATAAATATGTCCTCTACTATTCCTTCAAGAAGTAAACATCTCTAATGCTATGTTTATATTTAGATTTGGTTCTATAACAATAATACCTTACATATGATAGCACTTTCAAATTCACTTATATGAACTTAATTGATCCTTGCAAGTCCCTTATACATTTACATATTTACTGAGTTTATGCTAAATGTCTGCAATGGAATTATACTATGAGAATGTAAATCTGAGATAGACAGTACAAGGATTATCGTCCCCATTTTAGAGAACAAAAATTGGAGACAAAAATTTAAGTGATTTACCAAAGGTTACAGTTGTAAAGTTGGGACAGAATTTCAAGTATTTTCACATTAATCTTTGTATACTTTCATTCTACCTCTTGTAATACAAGTACATGGTCTATCCTTAAATGCAAAAGTTCATAATATGAATATAGCACCCAAAGCATGATCCATAAAATAAAAAAATGATAAATTGGAATTCATCATCATTTAAAACTTTGCTCTATAAAATGCATTGCTAAAATAATTAAAATACAAGTCACAGAGTGGGAGCAAATATTTGCAAATCACATATGTAGCAAAGTACTTGAATCCAGAATATATAAAGAACTCTCAAATCTCAATAATGAGAAAACAAATATCCTATTAAAAAGAGATTGAACAGACACTTAACCAAAGAAGATATACAGATGGCAAATAGGAATATAAAAAGAAGTTAAACATTATTAGTCATTAGGGAAATACAGACTTAAACCACAGGGAGCTATGACTACAAACCCATTAAAATAGCTAATATTAAAAAATACTTATAGTACCAAGTCCTGATAAGGATATGGAAGAACTGGAACTGTACATGAGTATTTATAGCAGCACTATTCATAATTTCCAAAAAACTGAATACAGCCTAAATGTCCTTAAACAAGTGAATGAATACACTCTAAACACACAATGAAATGACTTTCAGAAATGAAAAGGAATGAACCATCAACACATGCAACAGTATGAATAAACTCAAATGTATCATGTTTGGTGAAAGAAACCAGACACAAAAGATTATATACTGTATTACACTTAGGCAACATTATGAAAAAGGTGGGACTATATGGAGAAAAAAAGATATGTGACTACTAAGGGGTTAAAGATAGGAAACAAGACTGATTTTTTATGGACAGCATAAGAGAGTCTTTGGGGTATAGGAACTATTCTGTATCCTGTTTATGGTGGTGGTTACAATAGTCAATGCCTGTGTTAAAACTCATAGAACTATGTATCCAAAAATGCTAATAAGATAGTTATTTCACATTAATCATTATAGTTAAAATTTACCCTAGCAAAAATTTAAAAATAAGTGAAGTTTGAATTATGTATTTCTTTACATTTATCAGCAACACTCGTCCAGGTATCTAATCTCTCCTCAATTCCTTATGTCAACTTTCAGGATACTATCCAAAAAACCAACTCACACAAATTCAAATGACTTCTAATGGCTACACATGTTTCTTCTAGTAGGGTCATTTTAATTTGAACAGGTTACCAAAGTCTTAAGTTAAAGTAATGTATCCCAGTGAGGGGGATTCCAAGCATTGAACATTGGGTAAAGAAGCCATGTAGGGAAGAAGAGCCAGGACAGCCTCCTATGCATTTTTGCTTAACTTTTCAAATTTTATGTTGAAGGTTGTGTAAGACTATGACGTAGTCAATGTGGATATATATATGTAATCTTCTGAATACATTCAGGCTAGGAAATGAAATCATAGTTGGAATAAAAACAAGTATTTTGAAATCTTAACTTCTTTATAAAAGAAAGCACTTAATTGATGACTCTTTATATCAAAACTAGAGGCCCAGTGCACGAAATTCATGCACTGGGGCAGGGTGTGTTCCTCAGCCCAGCCTGCACCCTCTCCAATCTAGGACCCCTCAAGGGATGTCTGACTGCCGGTTTAGGCCCGATCCCAACGGCCAGTCGAACATCCCTCTCACAATCCGGGACTGCTGGCTTCCAACTGCTCACCTGCCTGCCTGCCTGATTGCCCCTAACCGCTTCTGCCTGCCAGCCTGATCACACCCTAACCACTCCTCTGCCAGTCTGATCGATGCCTAACTGCTCCCCTGCCAACCCAATTGCCTCCAACCACCCTCCCCTGCTGGCCTGATCACCCCCAACTGCCCTCCCCTGACAGCCATCTTGTGGTGGCCATCTTGTGTCCACATGGGGGCGGCCCTCTTTGACCACATGGGGGTGGCCATCTTGTGTGTTGGAGTGATGGTCAATTTGCTTATTACTCTTTATTAGATAGGCTTCAGAATATATGCAAGTTTATTGTAAATGTAGATATACATACAATGGAATAGTGCTCAGCCATATAAAAGATGAAATATTGCCACTTGCAACTATCTGAATGGATCTTGAGAGTATTATGCTAAGTGTAATAAGTCAGTTGGAATAGGAAAATAACTGTAATTCCACTCATATATGGGATATAAAACAAAAAGCAACAAACTCATACAGACGACAGAGTGGTAGTTATTAGAGGGGAAAGGGGTTGGGTGGAGCTTGAAGGAGGAAAGGTGCTCAAATATATGATAATGGAAGGAAACGACTTTTGGTGGTGAGCACACAATAGAATATACAGTTATTGAATTATAATGCTGTATACCCGAAATTTATTTTTAACTTTTTGAGGAACCTCCATACTATTTTCCATAGTGGCTGCACCATTTTACACTGCCAACAATAGTGCAGAAGAGTTTCCATTTCTCCACACATTGGCCAACACTTGTTATTTGTTGACTTTTTGATAATAGCTATTTTGACAGGTATGAGGTGATATATACCTCATTATGGTTTTGATTTGCATTTCCATGATGATTAGTGATGTTGAGCATTTTTTCATATGTCTGTTGACCATCTTCTTTGGAGAAGTGTCTATTCAAGTTCTCTGCCCATTTTTTTCATTGTTTTTTTAAAAGTTGCATGAGTTCTTTATATATTTTGGATATTAAACCCTTATTGAAATGCCATTTGCAAATATACTCTCCTATTCAGTAGTTTGAGTTTTCATTTTTTTAAAAATATATTTTATTGATTTTTTGCAGAGAGGAAAGGAGAGGGATAGAGAGTTAGAAACATTGATGAGAGAGAAACATCAATCAGCTGCCTCCTGCACACCCCCCACTGGGGATGTGCCCACAACCAAGGCACATGCTCCCGACCAGAATCAAACCCGGGACCCTTGAGTCCACAGGCCGACGCTCCATCCACTGAGCCAAACCAGTCAGGGCGAGTTTTCATTTTTATGATGGCTTCCTTCACTATGAAAAAAACTTTTTAATTTGATATAGTCACATTTGTTTGCATATAAATTGATTTTAATAAGGTATCTAATAGCAATATTATTTTTTGTAAAATATAAAATGTTTAAAGTAAGAAGTCATCTGTAATTTATTTATTTTTAAAGCTAAATTTGCATGTCATTTTTCCTTAAAGTGAGATCCACCTACAAAAGGACTGGATGATTTTGAATACTGCAGAATTTATTAGTTATGTCCGTTTCATTCTTATTGATACCAAATTCAGGTAAAGTAGAATTTATAAGCTAAGCTACAAACAGTATAGTGAGTTTCTGTACATCCATCATACAAAATCATATTTATTAGATCTCAGTAAAATTAATAAAGGGAATTAAATTAGACCAGCAGTTCTTTCCAAAATGACCCCAGTAACAATGTTTGTAAATTGGAATATTATACCTATACTAGAGGCCCAGTGCATGAAATTTGTGCAGGGGGTGGGGGGTCCCACAGCCCCGCCTGCACCCTCTGCAATTCGGGACCCCTACACCTTTTTCTTATCTAGCTTACCTCTTTACATTTAAAAAAAATAACTGAAATACCACCTACTCTAGGAAATCCTCTTTGAACAAATCTCTTTACAATCTGTATTATTTTCATAGTATATCATTCTTTTTCTTTAAAAGCATCTTAGAGTGGATGCAATGTGCTTCTCATTCTTGCATCTGAATTTTTTCTTCTTGCTCTTGTAATAGCAAAGCTTATCCAATTTACATTTGCCCTTCAAGGGCTTATATTTGGTTCAGTTTCTAGTTGGCTCCCTGCTTTTTCTTAAGCAATAAATTTGGTTTGTGATAGTAAGCCTCACTTGTAATCAAGCCTGTAGGTCTCCCTATCTGAATATTTCTATAATACCTATCACTTTCGAATACCAGAGATTGTGTTCATTTATAGAAAATAACAATAAATGTCACTTGATCATTTGATTTTCTAGTAATATTTTATAGCAAGATGTATTATTCTAGTAATTTAACTATTACAAAACTGAGGCGTGAAGAAATAAATTACATTGAACAATAAAGAATGACTCAAATATCAAAGCATAGTACACTTAGGACCTCCCTTGTCCTGTGCCTCAGATATCATAGCATATTACTCAGTTCACATGGAACTCAGTTTCCTTTAAAATAGGAAGGGATCCCATACTCATGAAGCAGCTACGTCCACACATATTTTTTTATTTAATTCATAGCACATATTATTTGTACTAATTGTTAGAAAATCATCCTAGCAATTGCCTCTGTTCCTCTCTGTATTGTTGCCTTACATTCTGATGTCATGACTGCGCTTTTATCATCCACTCACTCTAATAAGATTGTGAATTATTTAAGGGCAGAGATCATGACTTGAGCTTGTGTGTTCCCTGTCATGGTGCCTAGATAAATACTCAAATGCCATCCAGTCCAAATGACTGTGATGAGAGAGGCCCACCATTGCTGGAGACCTCTGATTTTTATTTAAGGGGCCTCACTTGTTCTGCACCTTTACAGAGGGGTGAGTAGTGGCTGAGGGAAATTAAGGAAACCCAGACAGAATTCTCTTCCTAAAAGATTTTGTTAAGCTGGCGCCAGGACCACCGGGCATTTGTCCAATTAAAACCTGGACACACAGCAATTACAAAGGCACTGGTCTCCTACTGCTAATGCCTAGGGATCAAACCCCATCCAGAAGGAACTCACCCCTGCAGTCAGGACCAGGCCACTGTGTGGACCTGGGCTGGTGCTCCTAACTCTGGGGAGAGGGAGACTTCCCGTGGCTGCAGGCTAGAGGCCTCGGACTCCTCACCACCCACCCAAATAGATCCATAGTGCAGGCTGGTCAGTGGAGCAGATTCTTTGACTGGGATCTCGGGGAGGCCTGGCCTGGCCTGTTCACCCCATGATGGGTGCCGGGCTGGGGGGCATGGACCCGGGCTGCCACTTGGCGCCGGTGCACGCGCAAGCGGCCACGGGGCAGGAACATCCTCTTGGCGCATGCACTAATAGGCCCGGAGTGGCCAGGGACATTCTGGGACCCAGGCTGCTCAGGGCCTATGTGCAGGCCTACAGGCTAAGAGTGGCCTGGGTCCCAAGAATGTTCCTGGGACCCAGGCCACTCAGCGGCTGCATATGCAAATTAACCCACTGTCTTTGTTGGGTTAATTTGCATACTTTCCTGATTGGCTGGTGAGCATAGAGGAGGGATGGTCAATTTACATGTTTCTCTTTTATTATGTAGGATTGATTTTCATTTTCATGTCAAATTTTAAAAGTATGCACTTTGTGGATGCATAATGAATATGTTTCTAATTCTACTTTTTGCTACTTTCCAAATCAGATGAACTGCAAACAGGAAATACTGAAACTATGATAGGGTGTTTACCTTATCCATCTACAGGCAGGTGCTAGGAACTCCTAGTCTTGGATTGTATTTACCCAATCTCAATATCACTGATCAATTCCATTTAAAAGCACTCCAAACCAGTGCCTTCCTTGAGAGAACAACAGTATAACAGAAAATGTTACAATGGGTTAAAAAATAGTGGGATAGCTGAATGTTTAGTCACATCAATTAACCTTCACTTTGAATGGTTTGGATCTAGGAAGAAGGTTTTTGTTTTAGCATGACACATGAGTAAATTAATGATTTGATCAACATTTATTACAGTTGAGAAGTATGATTTGGGTAACACAGTATCCGAGAAACCAGTAAAGCCACAAAATAAATTATTTTAACCTGAGAAAGAGATAAACTCATCAAAACTAACAGCCAGAACAACCCTAATATTTGCATTTTATCAAAATGAAATGTCTGTGATTCAGTTTTTAAATATTACTAGCTCCTTGTTCTTTCAGATATTCTATGTTCTACCACCCCCTGAAACTTTAAGCATATTCCACTTTCCCCCAGATTCTCTAAGTAGGGAGATGTTTAAGATTAAATAAAGATTTGAAAATGATACAAAGATGGATCACTTGAGAAATACTGACCTGGTTAAGCACCAGGTATATGGCAGGATTAAGGAGATGCTTTGGCTAGGAACATATGGTATAAGAAAGACATAAGATCCCGAAGCAACTAGCTTCAGATAAGGGGGTCAGGAATATTAAATCAGGAGATAATTAAGGAAAAGAGGTAAAAGATAAACTTGGTAACCCAACTCTTTTGAGGTAACATAAGAGATGAGTTAGGGATGGATTATCTGTGTGCATCAGAGAGAAGTGCTATGTGGGGAAAATGAGGCACAGGGATATAGAATTCCTTTTTGTGCTTATACTTTGGACTAAACTAACATTGCAGCTTTTGCTCCTGTCAGATGGGCAGTTTCTATTGAACTGCAACAAAGTTGACTTTACTTAAAATTGAAGTTGTTGACATCAGAGTGACAAGATTTCAGGGTATTGCTATTGCATTCCTCCTCTCCCAATAATTCTCAAGACCAAAAGAGAAGACAAATAACTGGGAATAAGGAAGTTGTACACATCTTAATTTCATGTAGAAAATAAGAAGCCACATAGTGCCCTATCTGCTGTCAGTTAGTGATCCATCTTTCTGTCCCTACCATATTGCAATTTGTGAGATTGAACGCTACATTTTCTGTGATGTTGGCTTGGCTATTGGCCCCAGCTTGTATGATTATGACCTCACTTCCTATTTGCTGCATCTGATTCAGTTCAGATCCTGATTAAATCCTGTGTTTACAAGCCTAAAATCCCAACCACAAGTCCTAAGTGCCCCTCGTATGAATGTTTGGTTTTGAAATTTTTACTTAGATTGTGCTCTGATTCCTATTGATACTGGCTCCGCCCAAAGTTCCCAAGATCCTTACCCTAGCAATATAACTTTTTCTGAATAAGAAAAAATGGGTAAGAAGAAGGATAGAAAGGAAAAGATATTAAGGAGTCATTAGGGTAGTTCAGATTTTGTACTTTATTTCAGGAAATAAGAACCATCTTCTCTTATAAAATGCTTTTTGATACAGGTTAGAGGAAAACATCCTGGAAAGGATGGATAATTGTGCTGGTCCAGAGTAGTGTTATGTAGGTCTGGAAAGGAGCCAGGCCCCATGAGGACAGAAAATACCAATGAGAACAGGATATGAAGTTGAAATCCAAGATTATCCTGCATAATGAAAAACATCTGGTGACCTTAGACAACTACTAAATTAAATCTGACTTAAAAGATGGTTTGGGGATTTAGGAATAAGAGTCCGCAGGTATATTTCCCTTTTACAACTATTTTTGACTGCAAAAACAAGGTAAGGAATACCTGAGTGAATGTCTTTTACAGCTAAATTGAAACATACAGGCTCACATAAAAAAAAAGTCATGGAGTTATACCTTTCAAAATGAATTTATATACTAATACAGAAAAAAATCCCCAAATGACAGCACATGAAGAGTTGTCACCTTGGAAAAAGAATTCAATTTTAAATTGTCTGTATTAGAGACCTTGAAAATCTTTAGTCACTTCATCTAATGAAAGATGGAGATGTTTGACTTAGTGACAGATTATCTGTCCTGCAGTGTTTTCTTTCTTCTATTGCTGCTTCAATCGCATATTTAGTGAATTAGTTGTGATTTATGATAGGATTTTAAACAATTCATAGTTTTTCTGCTGAAAATATGGCATATTTTAAGTATATTAATAATTTTAGGCTTAAGTGCAGCAGAATATATTTGCATAATCCTTCAGTAGTGAAGCCACAATTTATACAAATGGATTAATTCTATCTTTAGCCAAAGCAACTCTGACAAAAATGTCATTTAAAGTAATGTTGCTCATCATTCAAAGATACATTGTTCAATATGAAATAACTTTGTAGTTTTTAATGCCTGGCAAACATCTGTATTTGCCACTAATAATAACTTAAGCCAAATGTGGCCCTGAGGGAAGAATATCACCAAAAGTTTTAATTTTAAAATAAATAATAGGACTAAAAAACGTTTTGTTCCGAAATACAAACTTCCCTAAAAACTGGTTATGGAATATTCATGGAGTTTAAGGGTTTATTAATATAACTGTGCACCATGTTAATTGTTGGTAAATACCAACAATTACCTTAGGCACTGTTAACTGGAGTCTGATGTTTATAAGATTTAGAGTGAGTGCTCTGAAATTTTAGAAGAAATTATATCAATTGAATATTATTTTGTACTTGGTCTATTCCTCGGTGATATATAATAGTTTATAATCTTATTTAGTAACTATTACTAAATAGATAGAAAATACAAGAGTCTGCTCATATTTTTCCTTCAGTATGACTACCACATTTCAGTACTGTATGGCTCTCAGTGCTATGTGAATGGTAATAGCTAGGTTCTGTAAATGGAGGAGAAATAATTTGGGAAATTACCATAATTGATAAGATGTCATTTTTTCTCTTTGTAGTGTCAGATAATGAAGTATTCACTAAAGATTCTAGACCTTGAAGAGAACTCTCATCCTATATAATAAAAGGCTAATATGCAAATTGTCCCCTTGACCAGGAGTTCGACCTGGAGTTCAACTGGGAGTTCAACCAGGGGGCGGGGCCAGCTGGCCAACCGCCCCCAGCCCCTCCCACCAGCCAACCCCACCCTTGATTGACCCCCTCACCCCAATCGGGGGCAGGACCGGCTGGCCAACCCCTGTGATCCCTGCCCCCAGCTGGCCCAGCCCGATCGGCCCGATAGGAGAGGGCCAGCCAGACCCCACCCATGCACAAATTTGTGCACCAGGCCTCTAGTCCTATCTAATAAAGAGGGAATATGCTAATTGACCCTCATGCCATTGCAAAGATAGTGGCACCCGCAGCCAATAAGGAGGGAATATACTAATTAACTGGCCTGCCCTCAAAGATGGTGGCGCCCATAGGCAATAAGGAAGGAATATGCTAACTGACTTCCCTGCCCTCAAAGATGGTGGCACCAACAGCCAATAAGGAGGGAATATGCTAATTGACTACCACACCCTCAAAGATGGTGGCACCCACAGCCACAATATGGCCGGCAGGGGAGGGCAGTGGTGGGTGATCAGGCCATCAGGGGAGGGAAGTTTGGGGTGACCAGGCCTGCAGGGGAGGTCTGTTGAGGGGGCAGGCCGGCAGGGGAGGGCAGTTGAAGGTGACCAGGCCGATAGGGGAGCAGTTAGGCGTCGATCAGGCTGTCAGGGGAGTGATTAGGGAGTTATCAGGCTTTCAGGCAGAAGCAGTTAGGGGCAACCAGGCAGGCAGGCAGGTGAGTGGTTGGGAGCCTGCAGTCCCAGATTGTGAGAGGGATGTCTGACTGCTGGTTTAGGCCAGATCCCTGAGGACATCCCCACATGGATCTGTCCTAAACCGGCAGTCAGACATCCCCCAAGGGGTCCCAGATCGGTGAGGGTGCAGGCTGGACTGAGGGACACCACCTTCTTTCTCTTTCTGATAATTCATTACTGGTGTATACAATTACAACCAATTTCTGAATATTTATTTTATGTCCTGCTAATTTTCTGAATTTAATTATCAGTTCCAGTATTTTTTGGTTGGAATGATTAGGGTTTGCTATACATAGTATTAGGTTATCTACAAAAAATGATAGTTTTACTACTTCCTTTCCAGTTTGAATGCCTTTTATTTCTTCTTGTTATCAAATTGCTGTGGCTAGGATTTCCAGTACTATGTTGAATAAGAGTGGTGAAAAAAATTATCCCTGTTTTATTTCTGATCTTAATGGAAATGATTTTATTTTTTGCCCATTGAGTATAATGTTGGCTGTGGGTTTGTCATATATGGCCATTATTATTTTGAGGTATGATCCTCTTATTCCTACTTTGGTGAAAGTTTTTATGATAAATGTGTGCTGGATTTTGTCAAAAGCATTTTCTTAATCTATTGATATTATCATATGATTACTATCCTTCATATTGTTTATTTGGTGCATCACATTAATTGATTTGTGAATATCATACCAACCTTTCATCCCAGCAGGAAACAATGCCAATTGATCATGTTCTATAATCTTTTTAATGTATTGCTGGATTTGGTTTGCTAATATTTTGTTGGGAATTTCTACAACTATGTGCATCATGGATATTGGCCTATAATTTTATTTATTTTAATGTCTTTATCTGGTTTTGGAATTAGGATAATGCTAGCCTCATAAAATTAGCTTGGGAGTCTTATCTGCTCTTGAATTTTTTGGAATAGTTTGAGAAGAATAGGCGTCATTTCATCTTTGAATGTTTGGTAAATTTCATCTGTGAAACTATTTGGTTCAGGAGTCTTGATTTTTGGAAAAAAATTTATTACTGCCTCAATTTCATATCTGTATTCAGTCTGTTCAGATTTTCTGTCTTCTTGATTTAGTTTTGGAAGGTTGTATATTTCTAGGAATTTATCCTTTTTTTTTACAGATTGTTCAATTCTGGGGCATATAGTTGTTTGTAATATTTTCTATTTTTCATAAAAGTATTTTTTAAAATTTTAAATTACAATTGGCATTCAATATTAGATTAGTTTCAGGTGTACAGCATAGTAGTTAGACATTTATACCACTTATAAAGTGAACCCCTCTTATAAGACCTGCACCCACCTAACAACATAGAGTTATGTAATATTTTTTTTTGTAATCCTTACTATTTCTGTGGTACCAGTTATTGTTTCTCATCTTTCATTTCTAATTTTATTTACTTTGGCCTTGTCTCTTTTTTCTTGATGAATATTATTAAAGGTTTTTAAATCTTGTTTCTCTTTACAGAGAACCACATTATGGTTTCATTGATCTTTTGTATTGCTGTTTTAATTTATTTATGCTCTGATCTTTATTATTTCATTCCTTCTACTCACTTTGAGCTGTGTTTGTTGTTCTTTTTTTAGGTAATTTAGGTGTAAAGTTAGATTTTTTATTTGAGATTTTTTTTGCTTCTTGAGGTAAGCATGTAACACTATGAACTTCCCTCTCAGGACTACTTTGGCTATGTCCCATATATTTTGGGTTGTTGTCTTCTCATTTTCATTTGTTTAAAGGTATCTTTTTATGTCTTCCTTGATTTCATTGTTAACCCAGTCATCCTATCTAATAATAGACAAATATGGTAATTAACCATACCTCCGACACGCTTCCCATTGGCTAATCAGGGTGATATGCAAATTAACTGCCAACAAAGATGGCGGCCGGCAGCCAGGCAGATGAAGCGAACAGGAGGCTTGGTTGCCCCGGTGATGGAGGAAGCCAAGGTTCCCCGCCTGCCGCTGCCCGGCTCTGAGCTGCACTCTAAGAAACAATGTTGCAATTATAGAAGCTAAACAAGCTCTAGATACCTGCTTTCAGCCAGCTTCGGCCTCAGAGCTTAGAGCGCCAGTGATGGCAACAATGGTTCTATTATAGAAGCTAAACAAACCCAGATACCTGCTTTCAGCGAGCCACAGCCTCAGAGCTGGAGCCGGGCCTCAGAGCTGGAGCTGGCTCTCAGCTCCAGTGGCAGCAATAGAAGGTAAATAAATCCCAGAATAAAAAAATAAAAAATAAAAAACAGAAAAAAAGGAGAGGCTGGGAGCTTCAGTTGCCCGCCAGCCTGAAAACGGCCCTCAGCCCCTCACCCAGACTGGCCAGGCACCCAAGCGGGACCCCCACCCTGAAGGGGGTGCGGCCAGCTGCAAATAGCCATCAGCCCCTCATCCAGGCTGGCCAGGCACCCAAGCGGAACCCCCACCCTGATCCGGAACACCATTCAGGGCAAACCAGCTGGCCCCCACCTGTGCACCAGGTCTCTATCCTATATAGTAAAAGGGTAATATGCAAACTGACCCTAACAGCAGAAAGACTGGGAATGACTGGTCACTATGACACACACTGACCACCAGGGGACAGACGCTTAATGCAGGAGCTGCCCCCTGGTGGTCAGTGAGCTCTCACATGGAGGAGCTCTGCTCAGCCACAAGCCAGGCTGACGGCTGCCTGTACAGCAGTGGTGGTGGGAGCCTCTCCTGCCTCCTCAGCAGCGCTAAGGATGTCCGACTGCAGCTTAGGTCTGCTCCCCGCTGACAAGTGGACATCCCCCAAGGGCTGCCGGGCTGCCAGAGGGATGTCTGATTGCCATCCTGGCCCAATCCCCCGGCGAGCAGGCCTAAGGCAGCAAGTGGTCACCCCCGAGGGTTCCCAGACTGCAAGAGGGCACAGGCCGGGCTGAAGGACCCCCTACCCCCGAGTGCACAAATTTTTGTGCACCAGGCCTCTAGTTGTTTAATAACATGTTATTTAGCCTCCATGTCTTTGTGTGTTTCTATTTTTTTCTTGTGATTCACTTCTAGTTTCATACTATTGCAGTCAGAGAACATGCTTGATATAATTTCAAAATTCTTACAGTCAATGAGACTTGCTTTGTGTCCTAACATATGGTATATCCTAGAAAATGTTCCATGTGCACTTGAAAAGAATGTATATTCTTCTGCTTTCGGGTGAAATGCTCTGAAGATAACAATTACATTTATATGATCTAGTTTGTCATTTAAGGCCACCGTTTCTTTGTTGATTTTCTGTCTGGAAAATCTATTCATACATGGGCTGTTAACATCCCCCACTATGATTGTATTGCTGTCAATTTCTCCTGTTATGTCTATCAAGATTTGCTTTATCTATTTAAGTGCTCCTATTTGGGTGCATAAATGTCTATAAGGGTTATATCCTCTTGTTGGATTGATCCATTTATTATTATGTAATTTCGTTATTTATCTCTTATTATAGCCTTTGTTTAAAAGTCTATTTTATCTAAGTATTGCTACCCTAACTTGTTTTTTTTATTCCATTTATATGAAATTTATTTTTCCATACCTTTATGTATTTATTTTTGTTAATCCTCACCCTAAGATTTTTTTTATTGATTTTTGAGAGAGTGGGAGGGAGAGAAACATCAAAGTAAGAGACACATCAATTGGTTGTCTCCCACATGCACCCCGAGTGGAACCAGGGATCAGCCTGAAACCCAGGTAAGTACTCTTGACTTAGAATCAAACCAACAATCCTTTGGTATGTGAGCTGCCACTCTAACCATTGAGCAAAACTGGCCAAGGCCAATCCTTTTACTTTTGTACATCTTTTGTTCTGAGATGGTTCTCTTATATACAGCACATATTTGGGACTTGTTATCTTATCAATTCAGCTACCCTATGTCTTTTTTTTAAATATGTTTTTTTATTGATTTCAGAGAGAGGAAGGGAGAGGGAGAGATATTAATATCAATGATGAGAGAGAATCATCAATTGGCTGCCTCCTGCATGCCATCTACTGGGGATTGAGCCTGCAACTCAGGCATGTGCCCTGACTGGGAATCTGACATTGACCACCTGGTTCATGATTCCATGCTCAACCACTGAGCAACACTGGCTGGAAATGTCTTTTGATTGGAGCATTTAATCTGTTTAAATTTAAAGTTATTATTGATACCTACATATGTATTGCTATTTATTCTTTATAATTGTTTGTTTTTCCTCTCTCTTTTTCTTTTTAAAGGATTTCCTTAAATATTTCTTGCAATACTGGTTTTGTGGTATTGAATTTTTACTTTTTTCTCATCTGGGTAGCCTTTATTTCTCCTTCAATTTTAAATGACAGCTTTGATTTGTAAATTTACTTCGGTTGTAGGTTCTTGATTTTTATCACTTTGACTATTTCATACCAATACCTGCTGGTCTAAAATGTTTCTGAGAAAAAATCAGCTGACATCCTTATGAGAGTTTCCTTATAGATAACTAACTTTCTTTTACTGCTTTTAAGATTATCACTTTGTCTTCAACCTTTGCTATTTTAATTATGCTATGTGTTGTTGTGGGCCTTTTTGGGTTCATGTTGTTTGTGATGGTTTGTGCTTCCTGTAAATGTGTGTCTCTTTTCTTCACCATGTTAAGGAAGTTTTCCATCATTATTCCTTTAAATGGGTTATCAGTCCTTTGCTCTCTCTCTCTTCTTTTTTCTGATACCACTATGATGTGTATGTTGGTGCACTTCATATTATTCCAAAAGTCCCTTAAATTATCCTAATTTTTTCTTTTTTTTTCTTTTTGCTGTTTGGATTAGGTGTTTTCTGTTACCTTGCCTTCTAAATTCCCGACTTGATCCTCTGCTTCATCTAACTTACTGTTTATTCCTTCTAGTGTATTCTTAATTTCAGATATTGCATTCTTCATTTTTTAGTGTTTTTTTAATGGTTTCTATGTCTTTTTTTGCATTAGCTCTTTGTTGAAGTTCTCACAGAGTTCATTGAACATCCTTATAATCATTTTTTTAAAAAACTCTATATTTGGTAGTTTGCTTACCTCCACTTTATTTAGTTATTTTTCTACAGATTTCTCCTGTCCTTTTCTTTGAACAATGTTTCTTCATCTCCTCATTTCAGCTGCCTCTCTTTGTTTGTTTCTGTGTATGAGGTAGATCTGTTAAATCTCCTAGTCTTGGTAGGGTGGCATTATATAATAGCTGTTCTTTGGGATTCAGTGGTGTAGCCTCCTTGATTACCTGATCTGGGTGCTCCAGGAATGTCCCTTGTGTGGATTGTGTGAGCCCTCCTGTTGTAATTGAGTCTTGA